>NW_026460286.1:0-7632 GCF_021730395.1 Mercenaria mercenaria | reverse complement strand
CTCGGTAATGTACGTTTATCACGGATATTGATGGAGGTTCCCGAGGCAATTCGTCCGTGTGTTTGTCTTTGTGAACACTTGTCATGTATGTCCAATCGTCTTGTTTGGCTTACGTGTATGACTGAGAGATAGAATGAGAGAAAGAAATACATATAATGTGGTGGAATAAAATGTTAAATCCGTGTGCTTATTTGACCCGCACATTTCACGCTAGTTCTATGGCATTATTTCTAATTATTTAACGTGTCAAATGTTTAAAATCATATTTTAATTTTAGAAATATAGAAACAGTGCCATTGTTATACATTTATTCACAGGCTGTCATTAATTCATAAAATTATTTTCATTTCCGTACGGCCAATTCAGTACGCCATCACTTCAGGTTTATCAAACGTGCAGACCTACATCTACCACGTACTTGATCACTACCCAGTGCAGCAGTTGTTCAGAGTATTATTTAGCCGTTGGGATGACTGTCGTCAATAATATATCCGTTTCGTTGAAGCCATTATTAACGTCCATGTTAGTGTTGTCACCGGGTTAGAAAATTGCCGTTGTCTTTTATACTACCGCAGGGCCTCCGCTGAATTTTATAATTCCTCAGTTGTCATAAAAAAAATTAATGATGGATCCGAAAAGAAAAACACAACAGCCTGAATTTGTATCCTGGACCTGGTTAATTTCTTTGAAATGTTCAGAAACTGGAAGATATCACTCGATACCATGGCTTCTTAAAAATCATTAGATGAGTGTTCAACTCGACCTTCTAAAATAGAAAAAAAAATCTGAATTTTTCTTTCCGAAAATAAATGAGTCCTGGAATATTGATAATTCATGGACAGATATGATTCTTGTACTAAGGAAATGATTTGTGTCATTTGTATCCAGCTACAAATTAAATTTACTTCTACAATAAACTAATACACCTTCAAAAGTTGTTATTATTCCTAATGAAATTATTTACAATATTTTATTTCTCTATGCACACTATGACAGCCAACTAAGAGAAATAACAAGAGCACTGCCTTGCGGGTGCTGACGCTCATCTGATTTTTTTTGTGTAATAGAAATATTGTCCTACCCATGATTTTCTAAGTCTAAAAAGGGCCATCATTCTTGCAAAAAGCAGGATAGAGTTATGTTTCTTGATGTACAGTGTCCACTTATGATGGTGAAAAACTGTTGCAAGTTTTAAAGCAATAGCTTTGATAGTTTATGAGAAAAGTTGACTTAAACATAATACTCAACCAAGAAAATGATTTTCTAAGTCCAAAAGGGGCAATAATTATTGCAAAAAGCAGGATGGAGTTATGTTGCTTGCTGTACAGGGTCAGCTTATGATGGTGAACAAGTGTTGCAAGTTTCAAAGCAATAGCTTTGATAGTTTAAGAGAAAAAGTTGACCTAAACATAAAACTTAACCAAGAAATCTGATATTTTCTAAGTCCAAAAGGGGCCATAAATCTTGCAAAAAGCAGGACGGAGTTATGTTTCTTGCTATACAGGGTCAACTTATGATGGTGAACAAGTGTTGCAAGTTTTAAAGCAATAGCTTTGATAGTTTAGGATAAAAGCTGACCTAAACATAAAACTTAACCAAGAAAACTGATTTTCTTAGTCCAAAAGGGGCAATAAATCTTGCAAAAAGCAAGATGGAGTTATGTTTCTTGATGTACAGGGTCTGCTTATGATGGTGAACAAGTATTCCAAGTTTCAAAGCAATAGCTTTGATAGTTTAGGAGAAAAGTTGACTTAAACATAAAACTTAACCAAGAAATCTGAAATTTTCTAAGTACAAAAGGGGCCATAAATCTTGCAAAAAGCAAGATGGAGTTATGTTTCTTGCAAACAGGGTCAGCTTATGATGGTGAACAAGTATTCCAAGTTTCAAAGCAATAGCTTTGATAGTTTAGGAGAAAAACTGACCTAAACATAAAACTTAACCAAGCAACGCCGACGCCGACGCCGACGCCGACAACCGCTCAAGTGATGACAATAACTCATCATTTTTTTTCAAAAAATCAGATGAGCTAAAAATGGCTCTAAAGTGGCTCCAACTTTTTCAAATTTGCGAAAAGGTTGGCGACAAGTATGAAAAACCCAGAGGAGGCCCTGTACCGTAGTGTGTTGCAGACATCACCGTTGAAGCTGAAGTCATCGTTTTTGATATGGATCTCTGCACCTGCTAATCAGGCGTTGATTATCTTCTAATAAGGAGTTACTTAGTCATAACTGGGAGTATCTAAGGTAGTAACTTCTGCCTCAAAAGTACTTACTAAATCCGAATTAGTAGTAAGAAATACGAACTCAATTTTACACACGTGGAACTAGGACGCTCATAATCATATTTCATGTAATAATATACCTTAAAGACCCACCACGACCTAGTGACAGGTACTACTTTTGCACCCACAAAAAGGTAATACGCAGCTATGCTACAATTAAGTTTTCAGGTGGACAATTTAGGCCCTTCCTGAATAAATGTGTTTTCACAACTTCATCTGCAAAGTTTTTCAGTCATTTTCTCCTCAGCATAGTTTTAAGAATATGGACGAATAACTATCTTACACTGAAGAAACAAAATGTGATTGAAAATAAACAAGGCAGTCTGAAAGACAGCTAAATCCCCCGCCACTGCTATGGATAGTGAAAGGGTAAACCTTTGATTTTAGCTGTGACCTTGACCTTGAACTGACATGGCTGACTCATGAATTCTGCACAACGTCTTGATGAGGTGATCATTTGACCCAAGTTTCATGAAAATCCTTTAAGGGGTTTAGGAGATACAGAGTGGACACAAAATGGAAGGCTCAAACCTTCGACCCTTAGTTGTGACCTTGACCTTGAGCTGGCATGGTTGACTCATAATTTCTGCACATCGTTTTGATGAGGTAATCATTTTACCCAAGTTTTATAAAATTCCTTCAAGGGGTTTAGGAGATATAGAGCAGACACGAAATGGAAGGCTCAAACCTTTGACCCTAAGTTGTGACCTTGACCTTGAGCCGGCATGACTGACTCATGGATTCTGCACATCGTCTAGATGAGGTGATCATTTGACCCAAGTTTGATAAAATTCCTTCAAGGGGTTTAGGAGATATAGAGCGGACACAAAATGGAAGGCTCAAACCTTTGACCTCGAGTTGTGACCTTGACCTTGAGCCGACAAGGCTGTCCCATGGGTTCTGCACATCATCTTGATGAGGTGATCATTTGACCCAAATTTCATGAAAATCCTTCAAGGAGTTTAGAAGATATAGAGCGGACACAAAATGGAAGGCTCAAAACCTTTGACCCTAAGTTGTGACCTTGACCTTGAGCCGGCATGGCTGACTCATGGGTTCTGCACATCCACTTGATAAGGTGATCATTTGACCCAAGTTTTATAAAATTCCCCCAAGGGGTTTATGAGATATAGAGCGGACACAAAATGGCAGGCTCAAACCTTTGACCTCGAGTTGTGATCTTGACCTTGAACCGACAAGGCTGACTCATGGGTTCTGCACATCGTCTTGATGAGGTGATCATTTGACCCAAGTTTCATGAAAATCCTTCAAGGGGTTTAGGAGATATGGACTGGACACGATTTTGTTACGGACGGAAGGACGCAGACCATTCCTATAATTCCTCCGCCACGGCGGGGGATTGATAGACTGGCATCAGTCGTTAGAGTCATTACATGTAAAGCACTTGGCCATAAAATCCTCTCTGATACCACTTTCTCATAAAATTTACAATATCTCTAGCCTCTGTCTCTGTTGAGATAAGCCACAGTAAAAGGGAGCTACAGAAAATTTGATATATATTTTTAAAAAAAATGAATAAATAAATGGGAAATGTTTAATCTCAACAGACTGTGTAAGTCTAGGGGATTGACTAAATACACTGATTTCTATACATATTGCTACAATTCAGTGAAATTGTCTTGACCTTATATACATCACTGTCAGTTTGTAACTAAATATTTTATACAACGTATCTTTTATTTTCATGCAAATCCTGTATAGTAGTAATTATCGTCAAGAGTTATTTTGTGGTGCGTCTGTTACGTGCCTTCAGCGAAAGCTGCTGGTTACTGGCCTATTAATAAACTAGTACGAGTGCAATCAGTAATATGGACGTATAACTGAGTCTCTAGGTTTCTGATCCATAGATAAATAGAGAATATTAGGCTACTGTCTTTCTTAACTTAAGTTTATCCACCGAGTTGGAGAAAGGTTTATCCACCCGAGGCTTGCCGAGGGGGATAAATCTTTCGGAGACGAGGTGTTCTATTTATCCTGCAGTCAATAAAATCTGTGTATAACATATATTTACTTTCAAAATGTTTTTCTCTACAATAATAATCCAGAATTTCACTCTTGTGAACTTGTGAATTCCTGAAATACAGGTCAAGTTCTACTTTGAGGTCAGTAGGTCAAGGTCACAGTGACTTTGAACAGTTAAACGGTTTCCGGATGATAACTTGAGAATGCTTGGGCCTAGGATCATGAAAATTGATAGGGAGGTTTGTTATGACTAGAAGATGACCCCTAATGATTTTGAGGTCAGTAGGTCACAGGTCAAGGTCACAGTGACCTGGAACATTTAAACAGTTTTCAGACAATAACTTGAGAATGCTTGGGATTAGGATCAGGAAACTTAATCTGGAGGTTGGTCATGTCAAGCAGATGACCCATATTGATTTTGAGTTCCAAAGGTGAAAGGTCATTTAAACTTTTTACGGACAATAACTTGAGAACGCTTGGGCGGAGGATCATGAAACTTCATAGGGAGGTTGATCATCACTAGCAGATGATCTCTATTGATTTTGTGGTCAGTAGGTCAAAGGTCAAGCAAGTTCGGCTTTGACATTGGCTTAGTTCTGTGACAAGGCCATACTGCGGGGGTATAATTCTTCACTCCTGTGACAACTCTAGTTCAATCTGGGCAATACCATTTATTATCCAAAGGGGTGTTCATTGAATATTTACTGACTGAATAGTGAATAGTGCGGACCAAGATCAGCTGCACCAAGATCAGCCTGCACAGATGTGCAGGTTGATCTTGGTCCGCACTATTCGCAAAGGCAAAACATGCCACCAGCAGGCTAAAGGTTAATCTTGATTCATATATTACCTTCACCATTTTCTTTCTCTTTTACAGATCCAGTGTTAAGTACATTTGAAGTTATTAAATTCTCCAAAATGACAAAATTGTCATCTATTTAAATTGTGGTAGTTTGAATAGCATTGGGGGCCTCTGTAGCCAAGTGATTAAGGTCGCTGACTTCAAATCACTTGCCCCTCAATGATGAAGGTTCAAGCCGCACTTGGGCATAGCATTTTCATGTAAGGAAGCCATCCAGCAGGCTTATGAAAAAGTTGGTTATATGCAGATGCCCGCCCATGATGAAATAATGCCTGGATGGAGACCTAGGGTTTTCCTACACCACGAGGAAGTAGAATGTGGCCAAATGACCTGTACCAGTGTGACTTGAGTAGCATATATGAGGGCTGATCCAAAATAAATGGCACTGCATCTAATGTGCATTTATTCAGCATTATAATACTGTAGAAATTTAATAAACAGCAAATTTGCAATGTAGCACTAAAGTATTCTAAATTGCTTCATGACAAACAACAATTTCTTACGTCAATTATATCAGATACGACTTGATCACCTCTACCCATCCTTATGTTGGTAAATAAGCAATAGTTTTTATATTTCAAAATCTACTTCAGGCAGATCTAAGTTCTTGAGCAGGAACTTCTGTTCTTTTCTTTTCTTTATACAAAGTTTTATGGCTCCAACAGCATTACTTCTGGACCAGCCCATGCATCTCATACGATGACCTGACAAGAGTGAACAAACCTGACAATCAAAAGGGTGACCTCTGGAATGTTCCAATTTTATAGTCAATAGATTTCATAGGAATTTGAATACAGTTAGTGTGACCCACTGGCACCAGACCAGATAGAAGAAGCAACTGTACATGGTGCACCCTACCCCTAGGTATACTGTAAAAGCCATGATCATGAACGGGAAAATGTACTAACCCATTTCAATCACGCATTTCTCGCGTAAAACCTGCATTTTAGTAAATGGGTACTATGCATATTGAGCAAGCGATAATTTATCATCCATCGTGCACCAGTCACATTGTCTCAATATTTCATATCCAATTTTTTTCTGTAAGGTTGATGAAAGCATAAAATATGCTGAGTGTCTCTGTGATATGAAATACTGAGACAATGTGACTGATGCATGATGGAAGATAATTACCACTTGTTCAGTATTCACCTAAATGTATGTTTTACGTGAGAAATGCACAACTGAAATGGGTTAGTACATTTTCCCATTCATGGTTCTTATAGTATACCTACGGGTAGAGTATAACATGAACAGTGACTTTTTCTTTCTGGTCAGCTGTGTGACCTCTGAAATATTCCACTTTTGGAGTCAGTAGATTTTATTGGAATTCGAATACAGCTAGTGTGACCTCTGGAATATTCCACTTATGGAGTCAGTAGACTTCATAGGAATTGAAATACAGCTATATATAGAGTTTTATAGAGTTTTGGCCCGACCCTAAATGTTTTTATGGCCTTGGAGAATTTTTTTTAAACTTCCTAACAAAAAGTTGCAAAACTGCACTTTTTATGCTTAAACATGGTCAGTGATGTTAGAAATCAACTTACTGATGCTCTAAAGGCATAACCCCTATATTTGTATTCATTTTTTGACACAAAAATAATTTCCGAAAAGTCCCACTTAATAAAAAAAGATCAAAAAAAAAACAAGAGGACCATAATGGTCCTGAATCGCTCACCTGTTCATACGCAACCCAGTTCATTGTGGTTAAGTTTCATTGAAAACCACCAAGTAGTTTCAGAGTAGATTCCATAACAAAAATTGTTAACAAACGGAAGGGCAGACCATGGAGATAAGGCGATTTGTCTAGTCCACCATCTGTAGATGGTTGGCTAATAAAGAGTAACCTCTCGGGTAATTTTGTTGAACTTAAATTCACACTACAAAGGGATAGGCCTTTTTTTTCTAACCGGGCATTGTAATTTCAACAATCTGTACAAGGTTCATGTAAGTGTCAGTACTACTTTTGCTTTGGTTGAGCAAGTGACATTATTAGTCCTAGGAAATAACAAGAAGAGTAATAATTGTTACAGTTTATAAATATATTTTTATTTAACTAGCATCACATTGCTGGCATAAATCTTGTGAATAATGATATCCACAGAAATTATACATTATAACATAGTATTTGTAATACAAGCTGGCATTTTTTATCTAAACAATATATAAATAAGAGATATGTTTGCCCACAGTATGTGATATTAAACATGCTAGATTGTTTGATAGACATTACAATATAAGCCTTGTGTATCAAATGCAAATTATAATTTTTCATGAACAGCATATGATATGTTTCTGATTTAAAAAGTAACCAATATCTTTTTAGTTGTAGAGGGCTATTAGTACTGGGTATTTTGCATTGCGAGCTTAGTATTCGGTCAAATAGAAGGATCACAGGCATATCTCCACATCCCTGAAAGATCCATACTATAGACATTCCCACTGATATGCCCGCATGTTGTAGAGCTTCATAGAAGCATTTGTTTTTACAAATAAATTC
>NW_026460285.1:0-72110 GCF_021730395.1 Mercenaria mercenaria | reverse complement strand
CGTTCCAAGTAGATTTATCTGATTATTTCTGCAACAACTACATAATACCCTTTGTAAATCATCCTGGTAAGTAATTTATCTGCTTTCATTTACTAAATGTCGTATCAAATGGTGCGCAAACAAGTAAATAATCAATCGCAGTTTTTTAAGTTCATTATTGTATGATAAAATTATAAACCTGACTGACTGATATGACATTCATCATGTTCATTGTTTTGTTGCCAAATCTAAGGTAACCGACAAAAGAGTAAACAATCTAAGAGCGGACGCAGTGATCCAGTAATAATACTGTCTGACTAAAAACCCAGTGGTCGCGAGTTCGTGCCTACGTTTCTCCAAGTTATTTATTACTTACTTTGGGATAAGAGTCTCGTGTATGGTAGCTTTACACCTGGCACGCTAAAGGACCAGTGCAGGTTCTGTAATTGGAGCGTCTTCTGTATTTTGCATCCTTCCACTAACATTACTAACAGTCTTCTAGAGGAGTTGCCAATATGGGTAACCGATGGCGGCAATGAATAAACTTACAAACAAACAATCAAACAAACAGTAAGCAATGCATATATGCATTCTAACGCATACAAGTCTCTCAGATTGACCTCTTAAGTTTAGCTATTTAATGATAACTAGATGTAAAAATAGGTTATATTAAGATACATGTGATATCATATTTGTTGTATAGCTGAGACGGTATACTTCTTTCACCCATGCATTCATGTTTTCATTATGTGCATTAACCCGTACTTCTTCGTGCTACAAATCATTTTATATATACCTACATATTTATGAGCAAAGCAAGATTGTTCCTTATTTGTTCCAGATTTTGTTCTTGTGCCCACATATTTGGATTTTACCCTGCATTTAAAGAATGTCGACAATGATATTTTGCATAAACAACGGATAAGTTCCCATTAGCGCCCACTATATGATCATGTAATTTAATCTAAATTGCCCTGATGGAAAAGGTTTTGATACATACTTCTTATAATTGTAGTATCTTTGCGGAACTGAAACACGACCACAGATAAAGAAAATTATTATCAGACTTGGTTCATTTGAACATAACGGTTTATAAATGAGATCTTCGAAAGGGCTTTCTTTATTCAATTACTGTTGGAAGATAAAGAGTGGTAAAATTTAGCCGAAGAGAAGTGTAATATTATTAAGTGATTCCCCTTCTAGTAACCTTAGTATTGAAAGAAAATATTTGCTTTGGATTTTTACCTATTCACACAAATCAATTATTGTTAGATTATAGCTTATAATAACAAACATTTTGCATCAGAATTCATTATTATTGCTTGAATCATTCCTTATGTACACAGTAAAATCATTAACATTCCTATACAGTGCAAAGAAACATCTAAAGATATATGAATAGAGGAAGGAAAGGCATTGATCCAGATTTCCAGAAAAAATAGCATTTTACTTGCCAAGTTTCATAGAAAAAGTACTTATTCCAACGTTATCATATATCCCATCACAATTCTTTTTTTGGATTCAACTTCTTTGGAAATATTTTTCAACTCCGCTATTCGCACATTCTGATGTTATGATGTGACAATTTAATATATAATTTATAATATCTTTCAAAATTTGATATTCACTGGCTCGGTGCTTCTTATTTTTAAATTGCCTGTTACTACTAAACATCGTGTAAAAATGCTGAAACGTAATTCAAAGATCTGAGCAAAGGAAACATGTAATACAGTTATAGCAGTCTGAAAATGAATAATTGTATCTCGCTGGGTCCAAACTCACAAATTCACAAATTAAACTAGTGCTATCTTTATTACTCATTATTTGATCACCATGAAATTGATAAGATGTACTTGGCTTCCTACTTATTCAAGCTGCTTTATATAACAAATGTTTTACCTATTCACACCACTTAAATTTTGCACTTTCCCAAACAAGAGACTTACATCAGAGGATGCTATTATGATATACTATTGCACTCTAGTGAAAGTGAAACTAGTGCTTAACCAGTGTACTGTATTTAACTAATATTGACAAGAAATATGTGTATCCATGTTCGCAAGTATACACCGGCTGATATTTTTTGTTACAATTCATCATCAATTAAAAGAAAATTCCTGCTAAATATACGAAAAAACGTAACTTATGTACATTGACTGTATTTATGAAATGAAATCAAAATCAATTCGGGGCATATACTGAGAAAAAAGATGGCTGTGTTTCTGTAGACACATGATGAAATTCTTCAGATTTGGCAAATCTTTAAGCAGAAAAAACACCTATTCGTAATGCAGTCACAGATCATTTTACCCGGAAATATTTATTCGCGTTCGCATTAGCCATTATTGCGACTTTCTAAAGACGGTACGAGATAATTTCTCTTACTTAACGGAATAAAAGCGATCCTTGCTTTGGGGTTCGTTTTTCAGACCGTCGGATTTTAGTGTGCCAGACTACAATAGCAAACACATGTTGTTAATAATATTCAATCTGATTGAAGTACATGCTCTTACCGAAGTAAGATCTGAAGACCAAATATTCAAGTTCTTCTCCTTAAACCAGATTTAGTATATCGTTATTTTCATTTCAACCAGTCAGATAACTCGTTTCAACAGCAAAGCCTCAGTTGCCTCTACTGAGTTGTTTAATTAACTTTTCTGAAAATTAATAGTTCAAGTATCTGGATCGTTTCATTTGCTGTGATAACTGTTTTGGATTTCTAAAATATATTTCTTCACTGATGTTTGTTACATCAGTATTTTTTATTATTCTGTTCGTGTTTTTGTGAATTTGTTCGTGTGTATGCGTATATGTAACTGCTTGAGAGAATGCATTACTTGATAATGTCCTTGACTGTTAAAAAAATGATTTTTTTCCTGGGACCCCAGCATACTATAGATTTTAAGATTAAATATTGACTTCTGCTTTTACTTCTTAAACGTTGTAAGCAAGGCTCTGATTGACATTATAGCATTTGAGGAGATGATTTCAGTTAGATTGTTATGATAATATAAAATGGCCGCCAATTTTAATTTGCCACGGACAATAATTGGCAAAAACGTCAGGTACTTCTACAAAAGCTTTGAACTTTAAAATGGTACTGAATGATAGCCCATATCTACCATATAGCAGCCAACAACTTTCAACATTCTAGTCTTATTATTTTAATAAATATTGCTATTATAATATTCTGTTTCCCATGGGAAATGGCCGATTTCCTATGGGAAACGGTCATTTCCCATGGGAAAATGGCTTTCCCATGGGACGGTGTTTTCCCATGGGAAACATTTGGGAAATCTTTCCCAAGGGAATTTCCCATGGGAAAACCTTATATTTTTATTTTCATATAAAGTATTAGAAAAACACCATAGCTGTTTTATAAAAATACTTGTATAGCACTGGCTAGTTTATTTGTTTGAAAAAAAAAGATAATTTAGTTTTCCCATGGGAAAGAATTCCTTTGGGAATCCCATAGGAAATTGTTCCCTTGGGAAAAGTTTCCCATGGGAAATGCTTTCCTGTAGGAAACTGTTCCCAAGGAAGCATTTCCCATGGGAATGCGTTCCAATAGGAAATATTTTCTGTATGAATTTTTTCCTTAGTGAAGAGTTATGCAAAAAAATGTAGCCAGCCTGCTTAGTTCAAAAGTGACAGCGCAAATCTACAGATCGCGTGGTCGTGAGATCGGTCCTCGGGCGAGGCGCCATCCGCACTATCTTCTCCATGACGATTTGATTATAGACATTGTGTCTAAAAGCGGAAGTGTTATAAATTTAATCCTTTTTAGGCTTGCTAAATAAAACAAATCGTTGACGCTTAAAGATATAAATTTTCTATTGGGGTAAAATACACTTTCACTTTCAAAAATGACCTTTTGGGCGAGTTCATATACTAAGATTGATCTGGTAGTCGGATCATCTCGGCTGATGATTCACTTTAGAAAATCTAACAAAGAATGCACAGTGCATAACGTGTAGGTTCGAACCCATGATGATTTTTAAGACTATTAGCAATTATAATTCAATTAATACGTATCATATTATCTTGTTTTGAATACTATATTCGAACCCATACCTACAACAAAGACATGGTGTTCGGCGTTCAGTCTAAATCACTGCATCAAGTTTAGTACATTAGATTGGTTAATGTCATTTTAAGTATAAAACATGTATTCAGATAACTATAGCACCCTTAATTACACAATTTGAATAAAACAATAAAATGAAAGGCTCTATGGGAAGAATTTTTATCACAGGCAAGATTTGTTCTGCTGAAACATCAAAATTTCTTCTTTCTTTGTGGGGATAACGCATGTTTTTCGTGTTGCAACATATGCAGAATCCCGAGGGGTTCTAAAGATGTTATTACACGAAATGGACATGAGTTAAAACCTATTTAAGCAAAAGCGCATAAACGAATGCAGAATGAATATATAAACTCTACCTCAACGTAATTTAATTTCAATGAAATGCGCAGGGATATCTGTTGTTTTTTTTTTTTTTACGTTGACGTTATTTCCATTGAATTATAAATCCGTTATGGGCCGTAATACCTTAGTTTCTGCATTACTTGATTTTTTTATCCGTAGTTACTGATTACTAGTAAGATGAAAGGTGCAGAAAGTAAATGTCTATAACATCGTCTGCACAAATAGCTTGTAGATATATCTTATAACTAACTCAACAGACAGACAAGTTGAATTAATCACATTTTCCAACTATACATCTACTCTAATCTTTCTTTTTGATTAACTATTGCCTTGACTGTACGACTGGAAGTCAACTGACTGTCAGTTGACTGTACGATTGGGAGCGAGCTGGATTTGTTATCAGATATTTTATAACAAATAAACACTTAAATATACAAATATATGAGCCGTGCCATGAGAAAACCAACATAGTGGGTTTGCGACCAGCATGGATGCAGACCAGCCTGCGCATCCGCGCTGTCTGGTCAGGATCCATGCTGTTCGCTAACAGTTTCTCCAATTCCAATAGGCTTTAAAAGCGAACAGCATGGATCCTGACCAGACTGCGCGGATGTATTACTGGTCTGACAGTGTAGATGCAAACGACAAGAAGAAGAAGAAGAAGTAATACCTTAGCGCTTTACCACGGAACGTGCATATATTAGAATGTTTTATAACTGCACGTGAATCTCTCTGTTAACACATGTTTTGTGCTAGAATATCTACGAGCGACCAAGTAAATCCGAATTAAAATGACGCTGACGTCAGAACTGTATTAACACTAGTTTATTTATGGCTTTTTTTCATTCACACGACGTCAAAACATCAATAAAAATGTATGTGTAATTGCAAATGTGTAGGTACATACTTATATATTAATTTACTCGTGTACGTTCATATGTGCATGCATATTTGGAAATATACAAGCACTCAGAATAAAGCGTGCATGCATAAAATTAAACGCCCTTTATGGAACATGTATATGCGCACGCGTATATATATATACAAGCACATAGAATTTCGCATGCGCGCGTTAAATTATACGCGTGTGTAGATATAAATTTACGCGTACATTTATTAATGTATAAGTAAACGCGTATATCTAGTGCAGTTAGAATGTGCGTGCACGCTTAAAAATAATATGTCCACCTGTCCACCCGTGCGTTAAAATGTTGGTGCACGTGAACATGGATATGTCTATATAATTTCTGGCAGCAGGAAATCTTTCGACTTGCTGTTAATTTCGTTTTGGACAAGGAATCGACATTAAACGAAAGGGGTGTGGGAACGCTAAATGATACAACATTGCTAAATGAAACAACTGACGTTAAACGATACAAAACTGACACTAAATGATACAATCAACGCTAAATGATACAAAATCGAGGCTCGCTAAAAGATACAAAACTAACACTAAATGATACAACATTTTAGGCTCGCTAAAAGATACAAATCGTTTACGCTAAAAGATACAAATTTTCTATAGGGGTATATGGAGAAGTTCTACATTTGTTGACGATTTCATGAAATTATTATCTCATTTTATGAAAGACCTGTCACAGGAGAATTTAAATATAGTTTTATGTTTCCCGCTAAATAAACATATACATGATCCCAACTGTATTTTTCTGAAGTACTCACGAGTAGCATCCGTGCACTCATTGTATTCATAAAACTAGTTACAAAAACTAGTGAAAATTGAAATGAAGTTGAAGACATAGGCATATGAGCTAGAAATACAGGTCATATATATCATATTTTGTCAGTCTGTCTTGCGACAAGAGAGGACGACTGAATTAACAGACTGCCTATACATAACTTTAGTGTACAATCTAGGTCGAAATCTGCTTTGCGTGTGCGCACATTTCAAAATACACGTGCAATTATATACAATGTAGAGGATATTACTTGAGTGTCCAGTCACATGACTTTATTGCACGAGTTGAATAAAATGATAAGATGAGAAGCTCTGCCAAGCATTTTATGAATTATTTATAAATTCTATGCGGGAAGATTATTCTTATCACATGTAAGCATTTTTCTGCTTCCGAGAGATTCTGAAGATGTTATAAAACGAAATGAGCATGCGCTAACGATATTCTGGCATAAAGCGCAAAATACAAGTACATTGTAAATGAATACACTCTACCTCAACGTCATTAAATTTTAATAAATACGCATGAATATCTGCGTTGTTTTTTCACGTTGACGATGCTTAAATTTATAAACAAAATAAATACATATCTTAAACATACCACGGTAAGTACGCACGCATAGAATGTGTGTTCTTGCCTACCTAGAGGGAAAAGTATACATTTGTCCGGGCACGCGCCGGGGACAGATATTCCTGTCTTTCCCTAGTTAAAACTCTTGTCTGAAATAGCGCGCACTAGGGTGACGTCACATAGTACTGGCACTATTGTGATGTCACAAAACTATACAAATGAAAGCTATCAGAAAATATCTAAATCCACTTGTCTCCACGATCTATTTTGAACGTGATAGGCAAGAAAAGTGATCTAACATGTTGCCTGTATAAGACAGCTGTTTCCCCAACCCCGGGACAGCTTGCATAAAAAACCTAGCTAACGCTCGGTTTTCCATTCTACACTGTCCCTCGGGTACTGAAAACCCCGTCTAACACAGATGGGCATTTAAGATTCTTATATTCTTGCCTTTCTAGCAGGGAAAGTATACATTTGTTCGAGCACGTGCCAGGGATAGAGAGATTCTATTCCTGTCTTTCCCTAGGGAAAAACTTTGTCTAAAATAGCGTGCACTTTGGTGAGGTCACATAGCACTGGCACTATTATGACGTCATTAGCTATAAATCTATTAATAATATCAGTTAACATGGAAGGCAAGAAAAACACACATATCTCCAGAATCACAACAAATGCAAACAGAAAACTAGGTTTCATCAAACGTAACATCAAAACGAAACATGAAACCATCAAAACTCTAGCATACAAAACATTGGTCAGACCGCAGCTTGAATATGCCTCATGTGCATGGTCACCACATAGGCCTACACAGGTCAACATTCACAAGCTGGAAATGGTCCAGCGACGCACAATCAGATGGGTCAAGAATGATTATTCCTGTTATTCCAGTGTAACACAAATGCAAAATACCCTTGACTGGCGCACGCTTGAGAACAGACGTCTAGACTCTAAGCTTGTCATGTTCTATAAGATATACCATGGCCTTGTAGCCATCTCCCTCCCCAATTACTTACAGCCCCCTACCAGGTTTACTAGGCACATGCATCCCTTAAGCCTTCGTCAGGTCCAAGTCAATTCAGATTACTTGAAATATTCGTTTTTCCCCCACACTGCAGTCTTGTGGAACGGGTTACCACCAAATATTGCAACCATGCCTGACCTTGAGTCCTTCAAACTGGCAGTGGCCCAGCTCAGTTTCTGAGTAAACTGCAATTGTTTTTATCCTTTTACTCTATCCTTTTTAACATTTTAACAGCATCCATCACTTTTACATTCTTACTATTGCTGAAAGAACTGTCTTTCAGTTTTTATTCTTTTATTCTGTACTAATCACCGACACGCACCCTGCCCATAATACTCGCGAGAGGTGTGAGGCAGTATAAAGAGATAGATAAATGATCTAACATGTCTGTTTCCGTAACATATCTGCTGTTTTCGTACGATAGCTGTTTTCCCAACCTTTGGGACAGTGTGGAATGGAAAACCGAGCATTACCCCGTCTTACAAATTTATTACTGATCTGTCATTGTTCCTAATAATTTTAATTTCAGTCTGTTGCAAAAATGATAACCACCTCTCCATGAAAATTATCATTTTACAACTTTGTTGATAGTTTCTAAATCTAGTGTTTTTCTGATAACTAAATACGGGGTGGAGCAGCAGGATTTTGTCAGCCTGATAGACACATCAAATATTCAGAGTCTTTACTACCGTCTGAGTGCGTATCGTCTAGAAATTTAAAACAATTGTATTTCATTCCGTTGAGAATAAAGGGAACAGATAAGCACGCAGAAAAAAATATAAAGAACGAATGAAAAGGTATATGTAGTACACACACAAATAAAAAAAAAAACAACGAACGAATCCTTGTTTCGCATTTTGCAAAACTGTTTAATTTCGAACAGGCGCCCTGTGGCTGACACGCGGCCAATATCCGGTCCAAAAGAAGTTCAAAGTGCTATACCGCATGCGGTGCTTGTGATCATGTTGTATAATGAAAATTGAGGGTCCTCTAATTAGCGCAGGCTTGATCTTATCTTCCATACCGGCTTCGGTGTACTTATACATGCTATATGGCTTTTAAATTTAAGATGAGATTCCAGTTCAATTTTTAGTGTAAATCTTTAAATAATAACTTACAATTTTTTTTCAGTATTCGACATAATATTATACACTTCGAAACGAAATTGTGAATATGTTCAAGTTCATTTTTCAATAAAATAAAATAAAATAAAATAAAAAATGATAATAGATAAACGATATGACTTAAGTATATATTTCTTTTGCGGAAGGCGGGGTGTATAAGTTCTCCAGGACTATCATCTCCTCTCCATAATCTGACAAAGGCAGACAAAATATCTTTTTGATCTTTATAAAGCATAAAAACAACACACCTATATCAAATTCATTTCATCTAAAAATGGTGTCCAGGAAGGATGAAATTGGGAATCCGGCCCTCAGCGGCAACAAAATCTTCCAATAAACTCTGAACGACCGTTTAATATCATAAATAAGCGGTTTACGTCACAAACGCTTTTCAATTTTCAATGAAAATATTAGAAATAACAATCAATCCTCGTGTATTCCATAACAATAGAGTGCCAGTAAAAAGTTTCGACGGTGCCTTAAGAAATATAGCATTAACTTCCCGATACCTAATATGTTCTTTTTTTGCGGTAAGGTCTGGTGCCAGTGCCTTTAAACCTCACTGTGCGACTACTGATAACACCTTAAAATTAGAAAAAGAAAGAAATACGATATAGGTGAGATTTTGTCCACTTATTCAAAACCTAACGGAAGCAGTTTTGACCTACTCTCTAAAACATAGTTTTGAGTTTTAGATTCGTTAACTACTTTCTTTCCAATATAATTAAAAAAAAGATTGATCCGCTCATATGAAAATCCAAACTCAAATGCGCGTTTAAAGGAAATTTAATCTGCCGAATAGAATTCTGTGGGATTGAGTTGGTCCGGAGAGACCTTCATGTCATACGTCACATGATTAACACGATTAGGTATGTCAACAACTCACCAGTAGAATGCAGATGAGCACAAACTGCGAGAAACTTGGGACGCTAGGTAATAGCTTTAACACTTTCTTGAAATTGGCGTCTTCACATCGCTTTAATGATGATGTGTAAATCTGCAATTAATCTTATCTCTTAAATTTTTGTTTACTTATCTATTCACATATTAAACATGGTATCAGGAGCTGATTATTAATAGAGCGTAGCCTGAAAAGTCCGAAAGAGGTTTTTATTATTATATATTTTAATAATTTATCTTATATTATTTAGTTTATAATAAATGTATATATACATGTATTTCTTATATTGTTTTATAATAAATAGCTTAAAGACCTTTACTGTAACTATCACTTAAAATCTTTAAACTAGAATAATTTTTCAAAAAAAAAAAAAAAAGAAAATTAAAGAAAACATACGTAATTTTAAGCCATTTTAAGGATAATTTTAGACTACAATTTTGAAACTAAGAGACATTTCCTTGCACCCACTTTACATTTCGGCAATGATGGTCACTTGTTTTTACTACATTAGTTTTAAATATAATTTTATATCAAAATTTTAAAACTTTAGGCACAAGAAAAATCAGAAATAAGAGTCTTTGTGTTTTCGTTCTTCAGCATAGGCCGACTCTGATTTGATCAAAATTTAGCTAGTTTTAACAATTTTAACCAAATTTTACACAATTTTAACATGTAATAATAGTAATCAAGAAGTAACCACAGATAGTAAATATTATTTTAAATAAAGTTAGGCCAGCATTTGTATATATAATAATGTTAGGGACATATGGTGAGATAAACAACATACAGACCGAAGTAATAGGTATAAGTAAAAGGCCACCATAGGATAAACTAGTAGTAAACAGGCTTGTTGCAGTACTAGGGGTATAGTACTGAAGTACCAGTACCAGTACTTGCACATTTATGCAGTACCAGTACCAGTACCAGTACTAAATTTTGTCTGAGTACTGCAGTACCAGTACTTTTATTTTACGAGTAATGCAGTACCAGTACCAGTACTTTCTTAAGGTTAATTGTTATGGGTACTTGCAATAAACTGACTCATCATAAAACATTACATTTTCTCAGCTATTTTATTTCTAACTTAAATCTAGTGCATATTACATTAGTGCGAGAATATCATTTATGTATTTGTTTAACCTCGAACACAGCACTTTATGTATAGTTATTCATGTTTAAAGTTTCAACACACTTGTTAACTTTTTATGCATTGTGGCTTCAAGGCTTGTGTGTTTGTTTGTTTTGGGTGGCAGCATTTTTATGCAAAGATAAGAATACAGTTAATTACCACACTTATGTGCATAATAGATATACTCCACTCAAATGATATGCATCCATTGTTCTTATTAACACATTTTTCTATTGTATATTGTATTGTTTTGTCACAGTGTCAGACAATGTCTAAGGGATGTTAACATAAAGTTATGACATTTCATTGATATTTGTTATTGCCAGTGCTAATATTATATATTTCAAATCATTCAATATGTAAAATCTACTACTTACTTTCAAATGCTTGATGAAGTAAGAAGACACCTTCAGTGATCCAGATATTTCAGAAGGGCAATGCAAGCATTTTGCTTTGAACGTGCCCTGTTTTTTCCGGTAGTTTGAAAAATTTGTTCCAGCTCATTTTCAAATTCAGAAAAAAAAACATCCACATATCCAGAGAGACCAGCAATGGCTGTTTCATACAAAAAATAAGTTACTTTACTCTTAATACTTTACTATTTATACTGAAAACTGAGCGAACTGACCATTTCATTGTTATTGATGACAGCTCATATCAGTGCAGGATTGCTATTATATTGCTATTATACATTCAACAGCAAAACAGGTTTATCCCATAATTGCTGTTCTGTGATATATGCTTCAATCATGTCAATAAATATGATTGCTTAAAGGCATAACATCTAAATTATTTTAAAGGCAGCATGTATTAGATGCTAAGTTATAAAGGCACCATTTCAGAAAAATAGTACAATTTTTTGAAAATCAAAATAACAAAGAAAAAAAAAACAACAAAAAAACAAAGTACTGGTTGAGTACTGCAGTACCAGTACCACTTTTTTGAGACAGTAATGCAGTATCAGTAACAGTAGTCGTCAAATTTTGACCAAGTAATTCAGTAGCAGTACCAGTAGTTGCTAAAATGGCTTCAGTAGTACTGCAGTAGCAGTACTACTGGTACTGCAACAAGCCTGGTAGTAGATCCAGTAGGGATGACGTGTAGTAAACAAGCAGACGACGACAGGCAACTGTAAGCATGCAACAGGTAAACAGGTAAATTTTAGCTAAAAATTATATCGCGAAATTTAGGTGTCCCGTACACAGGAAACGCGTGTAGAGCTTTTATTATTCAACAAATTTGCTTCAAACTTTCAGCATTGATAAAGGACAAATATAGCTAGAATATCAGGGCATTTTCATTAAGACATAAACGTTAAATTAAACAAAGTTACATAAAAAACGGCCGATTTGCAGTAAAATTACCGGGAAAAATTCATACAGCGCGATCGTAAATAGTTATTATGTTTTAAAAGTAAATAACTTAAAACTACTGCGATCATTTAATTTAGAATTTTGGCTGGAAAAGGCAAAAAACAGAATAAAAAAATCTTTAATAATGAAAAAATGCCATCAATTTAAAAACATACAGTAAAGCGAAATTGTTAACTATAATGCGAACAGTAAAGTGCACAGAGTAACATATTTATCGATATGACATAGGCGTGGCGTGTAATCTAAAAATAAACATGTGTATGGAAAAGTATCGGACGTAAATAAATTGTTTTTATAAAGTTGTTTATAAAATACGGTGTTCCGTTTGGACAATCGTGACGTTTTATCTAATACTAAACCGCGATGCACGATGGTACGATGACGAAAACGCGATGGCGCGATGGCACGATGATGAAACAACAATGGTATGATGGTGAAAACGCGATGGCACGATGATGAAATCGCGATGGTACGATGGTGAAATGTCTATGTAATATCGCGTTTTCATCATCGTACAATCGCGTTTTCACTATCGTACCATCGCGTTTTCATCATCATACCATCTTGTTTTCACCATCGTGTCATCGCGCTTTCATCATCGTACCATCGCATTTTCACCATCGTACCATCGCGTTATCACCATCGTACCATCGCATTTTCGCCATCCTACCATCGCCTTCCGGTGGTCATGCGCAGTGGTACAGTATATGTGTCAGTAAAATACATATAGCTCGAGTCCTATGGCATTTTTAGTAATATATTAACGTAATAGAAAGCAAAATTGCATAAAAACGGTCGATTTGCAATTAATTTACTTGTAATATTTCATACAGCGCGATCGTAAATAGCTATCTTGTTTCATGAGTAAATCAATCTATACCGCTACGATCATAAAAATTAGACTTTTTGCTGGAAAATGCAAAAAAGACAGAATAGAAAAACATTAAAAATTGACAGAATGGCAACAATTTAAAAACATAGAATAAAAACGATACCGTCAAAGTACATAGAATGGTTTAAGTATATAGAGTAAGCAAATTTATCGATATGTATATTAAATAAACTTGTGTACTGGCAATACTACTAATCGGTCGTAAATAAGTTGTTCTTATAAATGTATTTTTTTTTTTGATATATTATAATGGTTTTAAAGTTTATAAAACATAGATAAGTTGAGTATAGACGTAGTTCACGGACAGTGGCAGTCTTTATCTTTGTGTCTTATGTGTAAGTCAGGAAGGGAACCGCAGTGAGCTTACAGCGCATAGAGCTTAAATGTGAGCTCTATGCGTCAAACCGTGACGCATAGAGTTTACATGCGAGATAAGCTCTATGCGTCGAAAAGGCATGATCGTCACGTATAGAGCTTACTTATGGATGATGATGCGCTATGTGAAATTATGCCTAAGTAATACGGTATGAATGATTTTATTGAAAGGAATCAGGGAGCATCGCTATGTCCGCCCATCTGTATGTCCAGAGCTCTTTTCAGGTATGTTTCCTGCGGAACTCCACAGGAAACTTCGCTGTCACAAATATATGCGAATATTACAGGCCCGCAGAACGAGGGATTAGGCACGCGATTACCCAGCACCACTGCCAAACCAACGTTTGCTACATACAAGATGACTAAAGAAATTACCGTTACTTCGGACTGATAAACATTGGATCTGTGGTCTAGTCTTTAACACACTGGACTTTCATTCAAGGGGACACGACTTCGATCCCCCGCGAAGATAATTGTCAGTTCGATCAGTAAAAAGATATAGATATAGTTGTGCCAGTGTATGATCATAGTGTCATAAGTACAGGGTCTAAGTGAGTTTTCTGTCCTATCTTTATTTAAAAGGACTGGCGAATATGGGCTCAAACCCATGAAATTCATTAGCCATACATGCTGTGTCAACCCTTACGGTAAAAAACATGACTTCTTCCAAACTCGGGACATCAAACCAACACTGTGGTTAAGGTTTCTTGATGATGTGTTTATTATATGGGATCATTCGCTTGACGAGCTGCATTCATTCATCAATGAAATAAATAGTTTCCACCCGAATATTAAGGTATAGGTCCATGTTTCGGAGAAAAAAGTTCGAATGTCATCAAATCATAGAAAGAAAGCATTGTTTTACATGAAAATTTAACAGCATATAAAACATTTATATTATTCTACAAAACTATTGTCAATTTACTGATATATGTATTGAATTCCGGAAAGGGACTGCATGAAGGGGCCACACTTCTGGACAGTTCAGCGGCTTTAAAAACTCACCATTTTTTAAAAGCTGTTACACGTCTTCGTTTTGATGCATTTGCAACATCGTGCGAGTGTTTAAACTTTACATAACTAGGTAAAACATCGTTTTTGACAATTGTTTACATTTATTTCTTTACAAATGTCATTCTTATTTAAAGGGGGACAACTCATTAAGAATATTTTAAGTATCCAACTCTGTTGGACAGAACAGTAATACATGTATTGGACAGATAAGTTGTTTGTCAAGATGCTGTTCATTTACTAAAAAATCTGTTGTTTTGTGATATACTGCTAAACCTTAAGTTTACTCACACCATATCGAATAAATCCGTTTCCTTCTTGGATGTTCAAGTATCGAAAAGCGATTCGCTTCAAATTTAAACAGATATTTATGTGAAAGAAACAAGCAACCATCAGTATCTCGACTACACTTCATGTCATCCGAAAATGTGCAAGGACGGAATTCCTTACAGCCAGGCCAAACGTTATAGGAGAATTATATCGGACGACGATTCATTTAATTCGTCACTTCATGAATTACGTGACTTCTTTTTAGACAGAAGTTATCCTAAATCTGTGATAGATGCAGCTTTTGAAAAAGTATCACATATGACACAAAGTGACGCACTAAATTCCTCAACCAGAGACAAGAAAAATGTACTCCCATTCACAGTGGTATATAATCCGTCGTTACAAAATACTGGGATCTTTTAAAGTTATCAAATAACAAAGGTGTTAATTTTGTGCATAATACGTACAAACCTACTGTAGCGTATAATCGGCCTAAGAATTTGCAAGACTTTTTGATAAGCTCAGAGTTAACGACTAACAGTACGAACATTTGCGCATCTGAAAGTTGTAAAAGAAACCGTTGTTCACATTGCCCGCGTATTAATACTGGGACATCATTTACGAGTCACGTTACAAAGGAGACATTCAATTTACGTCACAACATGAACTGTCAAACTAAACACGTAGTGTACTTAATAACATGCAAAAAGTACAACATGCAGTATGTTGGACAAACTATGCAACCTGTTTCCAAACGTATGAACAGCCACAAATTTGATATATGTAATTTCATTGACTCTGCATTCTCTTCCAATGTTGCTACACACTTTAAAGCAAATAATCATTGTATGAATGACTTCTCATTTATGCCGATTGATATTGTGAAAAATAATATTGACCGTCTCTGTAAAGAAACTTTCTGGATCTATAAACTAAAAACAAAAAGTCCGGGAGGATTAAATTCAAAACTGCTATTTACAATAGATTAAATTCATGAATATTATGCATGTGCAGTTGTGCATTTACACATATACTCTGGGTACTATTTCGTTTTTTCCTATCGCCGCTTACTATAGGAAATTTTTGGTATTTTCATATCCGGGATAGTACCTTGTACTAATTATTTGTATATAATTATACGTATTTGCATTTTGATATTTTGATTAACGTTTTCCCGCCATTTGACGTTACGTTATCAGTTTTACGTCACGTCCGTTGTTTATATTTGTATATGTATTATCCTGATGAAGGCTTTAGCCGAAACGTTGATGAGATAAAAAAAAACTATACATAATACGTGTTGTTGTTGAAATACCTATCGCAACCCTTACGGTACACATACCTCCAATTGGAGCGCGGCAAAATTGCGCAATTCTTTGCATGTCCGCACCCATTTAGAATATAATACGCACAACATACTGACTAAAGGTTAGAATTACTATCACTATGGTTACAAAATATAAAATCTAAGATATTTTTTGTTTATATTGCTTGAATCCGGTTTAGATCTGATACCGGAGTCTGTAATATATCACAGGCGCACCAGATTTGTTTTTAGTCGCAGCCAAAAGAATCTTGTTGGCACGTTTTATGAAGTTATGTAACTGATCCGGGGTGCCCTGTTTCTCATGCAGATAACCAGTCTGCGGACTGTACATACACCGGAACCGGAAAAAACATCTAAAAATTGCCTCAGTATATGCAGACAACAAAGATGAATAACTATATACGGACGTTACCGTCTCGGGATTTTCATCCCTTTATATGAATTAAGACACCGCCTAGAATGGGAATTTATCTTTTATATATTCGCCACTCATAAGAAAGTGAAACATCGCTCGAAACAGTTAACATTTAGTGTCATCATACCTGTTACAGCAAATAACATACTTTGCAAAATTTACGGGCAGCTGGTGTGACGGTGACGTCATTCACCGCGTTCCCGCACTGGCATTAGGATTTTTAGTATTGTTTGCACTCGGCGCAGAAACTTGACATCCTTTACACTTCCTTACTTTTTTGTTTTTTTTTTCCGTTGCATATATACAGTTTTCATTACGAAAACATGCCGGTGTAATGAAGTATTTCGACCCCCATAGAATAACGACCCCCCGGTCATTATTCTATAGAAAATGTGACTCCTTTCCTGTAAAATATTGACTCCCCTTATAAAAAAACTGACTCCCTTTGAAAACTCTATAGAATAACGACCCCCCGGTCATTATTCTATAGAAAAACTGACCCCTCCAAGTAAAATACTGACTCCCTAAAGATGACTCCCTTCGAATCTCATAGAATAACGACCCCGGTTATTATTCTATAGAAAAAATGACTCCTTCCATGTAAAATACTCACTGCCGAAATTACTACATTCTAACTCTCATACAATATCGATTCCCGGACATTATTCTATTTAAAAAGTTACTCTTTCCGTGTAAAACACCGTCTCCTAAAAAGACTTTCGACGATAATATCTATTAAAAAGTTATCCCCACCAAACCTAACGGACAATTTTACTAGATCTACAACTCTAATACCCTCCATTGCCAATAGTTAACATTTTGGTTGTACTACTACTACTGGTGCCGCTACTTCTATTGCTATTACTACATGTACTTCTTCTTCTTCTACTACTACTACTACTTCTACTACTACTACTACAACTGCTACTACTGATACTACTATACCTGCTTCCACTAATACGTCTTGTACATCTACCTCTTCTTCTCCTGCTGCTGTTGTTGCTGTCACTTATTCCTCTGCTGCTGCTGCTACTGCAACTGCCACTACCACTGCCACTACTACTACTACTACTACTACTACTACTACTTTCTATTGTTGCCGCTACCGTACTTTACTGCCACTGCTAAGTATTGCAACTTCTATTAATACTAAGTTCTATGCTAGCAGTTTCTTGTGCAGTTTTCTTCTGAAGAATTACTTCATACCGAAGTTTGCAGGGATTATTGACACTGGTGTGTTTTGTGAACGTATTGTGAATTGTTATTTTCCTGAAAAAAAAACGTATACACCAAGATACAGCGTCTAGAAATAGAATCCCTTTTCCCGTTGCGGAATGCTCTGATTTCTGTGTCAAGTGATGGTATCTGAGGCTAATGGTCAAACGGAAGGACGGACGGACGGACAAGGGCAATCTATATGCCTCCCTCCCCCGAGTGGGGGCATAAAATGCAGAATTAGGCCTTAGATACATGAGTTATCACTAAATTTGACCAAATGACCGGGGGTCGTTTTTTTATCGGAGTCAATATTCTTCATGAGGTTCAGTTTACTTCACGTGGGGGAGTCATAGTACTATGATCTGGAGGTCATAATACTATGACCGGGGGGTCACTTTTTCTATAGAATAATGACCGGGGGGTCATTATTCTATGGGGGTCGAAATACTTCATTACACCGGCACGATTTAGGAATATCTGTGACTGATTCATGGTGCTGTGTTGTTCTTGCAGACAACCAGTCTCCGGAGAGTACATAAACCTAAACCGAAAAACATCGAAAAAAAATGCCTCGGTATATGCAGACAACAAAGAAGAATAACTATATATGGACGTTACGGTCTCGGGGAATTTCATGTCATATCATCTAACCGATGGTCTCTAGACTTGCTACAGTGCTTTGTTGCACCTCAAAATGGTAGCAACGCATTTTGGTAGTCGCTACCGAAATTCGGCCGAGTTTTGGTAATCACTACCAAAATGCGTTACACTCAACGCAGTTTGGTACTTTACAAAAATATAGTACCAAAATACGTTGGATATATACACATCCAACGCAAAACGGTATTAATAATAATCTCATGATTTACAAAAAGAATATTTTGTGACGAATGGACAATATTATTTCAAAGAGAGTCATGATGGAACTTCGCTCATCCGACCTTGGCCTTTTGACCTTGAAAATATAACGACCCTAATTCAGTCCGAAAGGGCCATTGGAACACACGTGAGAGAGATCAAAGCAACTCTAACTTTGACATACAACGAGAAATACTGAAGGAACTTGGCACAATTGTTCACCACAATTTACTTAGTGAAATAGGCTTGTCAATTTTCACAGACTCAAACAAGAGTGCGAAACTGTCACAAAATACGCCCGTAATGCAGGAAGAATCACAAATACACATTAAAACTATCAAAAAGCTAAAGGGAAGTGCTTTTTGCTGCCGGTCATTAAACTTGCGCGAGATATTATGCCCAAAAATATTATTACCAAGTTAGGTGAACATTGGACAAAAGAATTGCTCAAGTAAGAGAGCGGAAACTGTCAACATTCGCAATTTTGAGTTATTCGAGTGGCATAGCTCCAGAGCTACTGAGATGATCTGACTAGTTATCGATCTTGGCCGAGATATATTGCAAATCAGCATCCTGACCAAGTTTGGTGAATATTGGATAAGAACTGCTCAAGTTAAAGAGCGGACGTTGTCAATACTTGCAATTTTAAGCAATTAAAGGGGTGTACCTCCAGAACTACTAGACAATCCGGCTGATTATCGAACTTGCCCGAGATGTGAACATTCTGACCAAGTTTAGTGGGTGAACACTGGATAAGAACTGCTCAAGTTAGATAGCGAACAACCTTTCGAGCAGCCCGCCCGCCGCCCGCCGCAGGTGTTCTCATAATACGTCGTATACAAATGAAGAAAAAACCAAATTCCGCGATAAATATTTATAGAAAATCATTCGCATTTATATATGTAGATAAAAAATATGATACATGACATTGTATACCTTTTTGCAGAGGAAGCTTCAGTTCAGAGTAAATGATATATTTCTAACCCATCTTAACACATAGAACCCACCATTTCCATGCGTTTTCCGGGGAGGACCCCAGAACACCACTCGCATGTATACACCAAAATAAAAATCTAAATCTAACGTCGGAGAATTCAGTTTTTTGGAAAATTATTCGTGTAAGCCCCCGGCCACATTCTACCATTCTTATACGTTGTGTTTTAAAGATATTTGTGATGGACTCTCGAAACCCATCGCCTTTAAAGAGAAATAAATCTTTTTGTGTCGGAATAATAATATCAGTCATGTGTTTACGAATCGGATAGAAATATCCGTCCCGAGGGCACCTGCGCATTGGGCGGTAATGAGGCTTGCATATCGTATACATTCTAGCAATTTATTCTGGCAGATTATTTTCCTTGCATACCGTATTTTACAAATAACATGTAGAAATACTTAGGCCTACGCAGCACTATTTCTTGTAGTAGAGAATGAACACAAAGCGCGGGAAATTAACGTCCGTAAGCAGAAGTGACGTCATGATGTTTTGCGTTACGCAGAATACTAGTAACAAAGTTCCAGTTTAGTTTTATCGTTTGTTGCGTAACGTTATGTTCTTACGATAAACCAACGTATTTTGAATCAAGAAATATACTATAAGGAATGGAGAGAAACTATCAAGGTACCTGCTTTTTTCGTATTTTTGGTTGTCATTAACAGCACGAGACTCATCTGGCATAGGGGTGCCAGATAGGTTTTGCCGGCAGACTGTGACTCAATGCAGACCTGGAGCGCCGGTATAAATTACAGACTCCGGTTCATACCGGATTAACTAATTTTGAACGAAAAATAGCTTAAATGTATATATTTTGTAACCATGCGAAATATGCATATTTTTGCCGTTCGCTACAATTGATATTCATTTCTGGCATGCGCAGAAGACCGCTCCAACTCTGCAATGAGTTACATCGTTGCCGGCATTGGTGAAATCACCGGAAACGCCAGTCCGGTGTGTAAGAAATATTTATCTAAGACCCCTAAAACACGCACAGAATTCACCATTTATGTTTATGTAGGATGTTTAAAAAAAAACCTAGGTGGAGGACCCACGTGTCATTCTCACAGTTTTACTTCGTTTTACAGAATTCAACATTTTCATGCTTTAAAACTCTCGGTGGGTTATCCCTCCGACAACAATAGCACATTAAAACAACAAAATATAGAGAATATGTCATTGGTCTTCGGTTAAGATCAGAAAATCCCAACCCGAGGGCGCACCGCTCAAGTCTTAAACGAGGCTGTGCCGAGTTTAAGACTTGAGCGGTGCGCCCGAGGGTTGGGATTTCCGACCTTCACCGAACACCAATGATGGATTCTATTTCTCAGTTACCACAACAGAAACAATAAAAACAAGCATGAAAATATGAAACTATTTAAAACGCGGGAAATTGACGTCCGTAAGCAGAAGTGACGTCGTGACATTTCAGTGACGCACAATAACAAAGTTCCGCTTTAGTTTTATCGTTTGTAGCGTAACGGTACGTTCTTATCATAAAGTAATGAATTTTGAATCGAGAAATACACTATAAGGAACGGAGAGAAAAGATAAAGGTACCTGAGTTTTAATTATTTTACATAAATAATATGTATATTCAGTGCATGAAGTAGTCCGTCACAGGAGTGTGGGATAGCCCATGTGAGATAAGATTTTCCAGCATTTCTAAAAATAGAGATTTTTCTGTCCGATAAGTGAGAAAATACAATGTTATTGCATAGGAAGCGTCGTATGAGGCCCTTTTCAAACGCCCAGGAATCTACATTTTGGTTGTTTTTATACGAAAACTATATCTCGGCAGGGGAACTCCAAACCCCCTCCCCCACCATTTTTATAGAAGACATTCCCTCCTTTTATCTCTCTCTTTTGTGCATTATGTAAAAATTAGCACAGCCCCTGATGTAAAAAAAACCTACCAAAATACGTTTCAGCCCATGGTCCTTAACTAATCATATGTACCCTTGCAACGCATTTTGTCGCTACCAACACTCGGCCGAATTTGCTGAGCTTCATTTCTTATAAATATGTAAGAACTCAAGACCGATTGTGAAGCCTCGATTTTAGGAATACATTGATTCTTTATTGGGCGTAAATATTGAGAATTAGATTTTTTTTTCGATACAAGTTATAATATGTAATCTCCGAAAAAAGTACTCCGTGTTATTTAGAGATAAAAAAACTGGCCGCACACTACAAACGTAGTACTTTTGCGAACGAAATAAGTATGTTTCGGATTATAATAGCAACACATATTTAATAGAAGATTTGGGTAGAATGCACTTTAGCGGTCCCCGGAAGTTTACAATGCGCATGCGCAGCAAGTTGGGGGTGTAGGGTAAAGCGGGGGTGTGGGGGCGGCAGCCCCCAAATATATTCATCACACAATAAAGTTACACCTTTTAACTTTTGATATTTAAGACATTATTAAACTACTATTATTATAGGGACCGCTAAAGTGCAAGTGCTCCGAAGATTTTAAATTAGCAATTTCTTTTTAGATTTAATTCAGTACACCATCTGTGTATAAATATAGATACTTATATTTTGATATGTGATAATGACAGCAAACCAGCATTAATGTGGATTTGTTTTAATCGTGACTGTTGCACGACCCTGTCACAGTGCAGACTCGGCCACTACTACGATCAAAATAATTTGAACAGGAGTTTGATGAAGGATGATACTCAATAGAGCCTATGTCAGTTTTTTTTTTTTTTTTTTTTTTTTTTGTTTTGTTTTGTAGTTTTACAGTGTTTTTATTGTAGATATCTATGCTAAACACAAAAAGGGGTTATAGGAAATATGCATAATGAATATGAGTATGACTTTGGGATTTAAATTAAAGATAGTGTTTGTTTTATTCGCTTTGGAGATTTTTTGGCATTAGAACGTATAAGGAAGAGAGAGAATATTATACTCTATTTTAGCCCTTACCCCGCTGAATTTCTATAACGAACTTGTCCATCTTTTACTTTGGACAGTACAGTTAACTGTTAAAGGGGGTGCTTACAAAAGGATACCGACTGAATGGCGAACAGTGCAGATCATGATCAGACTGCACGGATGTGCAAGTTGATCATGATTTACACTGGCCGCAAAGATAGACTCAAACGTGTCCAGCATTATTAGGATTAGTACGAGTAGTAACTCCAGATCACAGCAGTGTGGATTAGATGTAATTTTGCAGTAAGTAAATGTGAAAAGAAATATCGCCTGTATAAGACACATGACCATACTCTATTTCCCATTTGACATACTCTATTTCCCATTTGATGCCAATTTAAACGATAGTATCGAAGACTTCCATATCTAAAAAAGTATTATTCAGTTTAGAATATTCAGTTTCTTATAAAGTATTTTTCTTTGGAAAATTATACACATGACTTATTTTATATTAAATATTCCCACCGGAATTCATTCCCGTCGGAAATATTTCCCATGGGAAATATATCCCATAGGAAATATTTCCCATTGGAATAATCTAAAAGTCTTCCCATCGGAAATATTTCTCATAGGAAATGATTCCCATAGGAACGTCCTCCCATGGCCGAAATATGGGAACGGTTTCCCATGGGAAAATCTGTAAAATAATAAAATGACAAATAACTTTTTCCAAAGTCATGTTATGATGTGCCTGGTGTAGAATAAGTTTAAAAGATAATGATTTATCATTTTAAGAAACAAATATATTTCCCATGGGAAATTCCCATGGGAAATCCACTTTCCCATGGGAAAATTTATCACATGTTCTTCCCATGGGAAAGTTATTTTCCCATGGGAAAATGGATTTCCCATGGGCAATGACCGCATTCCTATGGGAAAATAGCATTTCCCATGGGAAAGTTAAGTTTTTAATGTTGACTGCTGCTTTGTTGGTGGCATAAAATCAAATTGAAAAGTATGGCGTGCATCAGAATTTGAAGTACTTTACTTTTGCGAAAGAATTTTTAAGATAGCGTGTACAGAAGTACTTGCTGTTTTTGCCACATATTGGCGTGGCAAATTAAAATTGGCGGCCATTATAAGAGGACGGTAAGTAAGAAAGTCTGTTTATATCTTTGTCCATTTAAAGATTGTGTTTATCGACTATTTCATATTTCTATATAAAAGCAGTCGTGAAATGCGTATAAATCCATATACCGCTCGTCGTACATACAATGACTCGCTCAATGTGCGTTGTGTTTACCGTGCGCTTAGTGTAGCAGCTGTAGCATTTCGATTCTTGCATGCGATATTGCATCATATTGCTGATTTATACTTCTCTAGAATTGAAATGGTAAGTTTATCATCACGATTTTATTTAGCAATTGTTCAAATATATTTTCAGATAGGTCAAGCTGGTGTCAAGTATCTACAATAAGCATTGGTCTGATTGTTTGGTGGCACTTTCCTCTGGCTGGAATAATTATTGCATCACTACATTGGTTCTGTAAATTAGAGCGGGGTAATCATTTTCTGTTTACATAGTCTTTGTTACGTAGCCTTATTCTATGTAAATGCTTTCAAATAGTTTCATGGCTTCAAAAGAAGGTACCAAACCATTTGCCTTTACTTTGCCCATCCTTCCGAATGCTAGTAGTCTGTGTAAGACACAAACTCTCTGTATATGAGGAATTTTTCGAAACACATATCTGCTAGGGGTTATATTTCAAGGGTAAGTTGAAACTGTAACTGTACGAAAGATATCATTCTCTCTTTCTCACTAATTCTCTTAGTATCCGCGGTGAACATCATCATTCCAAGTTTTCCGTGCTTGAATCAATGACAAGTCTTTGATATATTCGAATATAAAAAACGAATTATCCTAAAGTAACTTCAATTAAGTCCGAAGCATTAATCATTGACTCGGTGGTTATAATACATGCGCGGATCCAGAGAGGGTGTCCGGGGGTCCAGCCCCCCCCCCCTCCCCTGGAAATTTCTAAAAAAAGGAAAGAAGAGAAGAAGGAAAGAAAATGGTTTTTCGAAAAGGCAACATTAGGACCGCATTCAAAGTGTATGTGGCCTGCTGCTACACACGACCCCAACATAATTCATATTTATGTTACTTATCTCGAAGAAACAAAGAACTTTACCTTTAAGGAAACTTAATTTTATTATTTTTACCAAATTTAACAGGTGAGCTCATAAAAATGTGAAAATAATGAAAATAAAGTGTTTTTTGTATATAAGATTGCAGTGGAAAAAGTGTTCTTAAATGCTCCTAAAATGCCCCAGAATGCAGGAAATGAAGCGCTAAATTTCAAAATTTTCCAGGGGGCATGCCCCCGGACCCCACTAGCTGGTCAGCTAATTTTCTATTTTAGCCTGTTCAAAAAAGATTATTGACAACCATGTACTTGAAAGCGGCTGTCATAAAAGAAATCAAATTATCAAGTGTATAAAGACAAATGTTTGTCATGGTATGGGATCTGTCGGACCCCCTCTGAGAAAACTGGCTGGATCTGCGCATGTAATATCCGATAAATGCACAGATTATCTGAATTTATATTAAATGAATGACAAATATTACTATCACGTAATTCATTGCTGTACTCTTTGCATGAAACATAATATAATATTCTAACAATGCAATATTGAACAGGTCAGTGTTTTTCAATACAAAATGAGAAATGTCGAGTTTCTTATGTTTATCATTTCGGCTGGTACATGTACGAATATATAATAACGATAAATATTGTAATTAAGTACTACAATGTGAATATAAAGCTATTACTAAATTTATTTCTTAGATGAAGGACAAGTGAGTCCTGCAGTACAGAACTAATACCGAGAGCTTACAAGTGAAGTGCTCTTTACTACAGACGGTAAGTAAATAATAATAGATTCCCAGACTATAGAAATAATGATTACAGTCACACAAACATTAAAGATAAAAATTTCCTTAGGTATTTAGTAGACACTAAAGCACACCAAAAGCACACCAAAACATGAGGGGTGGTGTCCTGAGTGAGTGCATTCCAATTTTCTGTATAAGATGGATTTTGTGTTTAAAACCAAGAAAAAACAAAATTATCCTGAAATATGTGCCTTTTGTTTAAACAACGTGGCTGATTTCGATGAAAATAATGAATTTCCGTCCATAAGTATATCGCAATGGTATTGCATTCTTTAGAAATAAAAAAGCCTGGATAACATTGTCAACACTATCATTTGTCATTTTATTTTGTTATAGATATTCCCTATTCAGTGAAAACAAGTAATTAAACTTTGATAAAGCTCAACATGCTTTTGCTGTATTATTTTCAAATGCAAACAAGTAATTGCAGTACAGTAGTTATGATGATTCAAATTGTTAAAACTTCGAGTTGTTTTCGCATGAGATGGACTAGTCAAATACAAAGGTGCTAATCATTTTGGAACGTGTACCAGATGAGCAAACATATATAAATATGTTCTTTATATTAAGTCATTGGTTCACCCTTATCAAATAATACATGTGTTTATACCAAACTGCTAAACTGACACAATTTCTTAAATGGTTAGTAGAATATATTGCTTTTAATATTCATGCTGTCTTGTCATTCAACATACGTAGCAGTGGCCACACTATTTCATAATTACTGTATTTGTTTCTATGTTAGTAAGCAGGTGCATTAAATTCTGAGTCATTGAATTGTAATTTTATTCAAGAAAGTACATGTAGTGGTCCATAAAATTTGAATGTAGGCTTGTCAAACCGGACATATATGATGTGAGAATTTACAACAACATTTGCGATAAACTAAATGGATTTGTATATTACAAATGGTTGAATAGCAGGAACACTACAAAACATTCTTGCTTTAAAATGATGGAACAGAGAATAGGGTCGCCACCTAGAAACGGTTAGTAACGTACATATGAAAGAAACTGGGGATTCATTCTAATTTTTGGCGTGGTATATTATGGCGTCATGTCATATCAGTATTATACCTTATGAAAATTAAACTCAATTTCGACTGGAAATGGTGATATAAACGAATAAAGCTGGGGCTACTTTCGGGGTTTGATTCCTGCATTTTACGTTTAACCGACATCACTAATACCACATGAGCCTGGTATTGTCCATTGTGGCTTGAACGAACATTGGAAACATCAGGCTGGGAATATAGTCTCTCGGCTTCATTCGGCATATTGATAGCCGGAAGAAATATATTTGCTTTTTCTACAATGTGTTAATGTTTGTTTATCTGATACACTATAGATCAGAAAAGGCCTCTGAAATGCTAGTCGTATATAGGAAACCTCTCCTAGACTGATCTGTGACTGCACAGTGAGTGTTCTCTAATGGCAATTTCTTTTTTGTCTTCTAATTCCAGAAGAATAACTGAGCTACGGACGTAAGTGGAACTGCCTGTTATAGATTTACATCGGACTCGCAAATAGCCACTTACAATTATTGACATTATATCTACATAATTATATTAAAGAGAGACATGCATTTTGTACTTGCTCATGTAATAAAATTATATCCTGCACTTCTTCGTTACATTCAAATCATTTGAAATACAATGCTTTAATATTTAATATACTTTTTTATCCCCCCGCCAAAGGCAAAGGGGATATTAGAAATGCTCTCCGTCCGTGCGTGCGTCCGCAACGATCTTTGTCCGGAGCATAACTCCAAAAGTACTGGAGAGATTTTCTTCAAACTTCATACACTGATAGAACACATTGGGAGGAAGTGCAGTGTGCAAGAACTATAACTCTACCTTGGCAATTTTTTGAGTTGTTCTCCTTTATCATATTTTCTTAAAAAAGTTTGTCCGGAGCATAACTCCAAAAGTACATGAGAGGAAGTGCAGTGTGCAAGAACAATAACTCTATCTTGCCTATTTTTTGAGTTATTTCCCTTTATCATATTTTCTTAAAAAAATTTGTCCGGAGCATATCTTCTTTATGCATGAAGGGATTTTGATATATCTTGGCAGAAATGTTTACCACTACGAGGCGAAGTGTCGTGCGCAAGAACCAGGTCCCTAGGTCTAAGGTCAAGGTCACACTTAGAAGTCAAAGGATACAAGAATGAAAACCTTATCCGGAGCATTTCTTCTTCATGCATAGAGGGATTTTGATATAACTTGGCACAAATGTTCACCACCACGAGACGGAGTGTCGTGCACAAGATCCAGGTCACTAGGTCTAAGGTCAAGGTCACACTTAGAGGCCAAAGATCAGATTCAAGAATGACTTTGTCCGAAGCATTTCTTCTTTATCCATGGAGGGAGTTTGATGTAACCTGGCAAAATTATACACCATCATGAGACAAAGTGTCATGCGCAGTTCCCTTCTTTAGAATTACTTCCCTTTGTTGTTACTTTAAATAGCTTTTATTTAACTTTTTCATTACTAGTCATAGGGAAAAATCGAGACCACTTTTCTGTAGTACAACATGCATGCTACATAATTTTGAGGTGTATTTTGACCAATCTCTACCTGATAAAGATTTTTGTGTGGACTTGGAATTTTTTTTTTTTAAGATTAACTTCCCTTAGTTGTTACTATAAATAACTTACATTGTATATGTATATGTTACATTTTTATAATTGACCGTAGGGAAAAAGCAAGACCACTTTTCTGTGGTACAACATAGATGTTACTCTCCAATTTTAGGTGTATTTTATTATATTTAAGGTATCTCTACCTGGTAAGGAGTTTTTTTGTGGACTTAAAAAAAGACAAAAGACTTACAGTGATTACTAAACAACCACAAAATTGACATTCCATTTGCAAATACAGCTGCTAGAGTAAAGAAATTTGCTGTGACGGGCATATATTGTGACATTCTGGCACTCTTGTTCCCTGTTAGCTTTCCATTCCTTCTTTTTACAGTAGCCATATAGAAAAACATCATAGCAATACTGTTTATGAAAATTAATAAAATTTAGCAGTAAACCATCTCACTACTGACTTATTCTTTCTTCCACATCTTTAAAACCCCTGATGCGGACCACAACTAAACGGTTCTTCAAAGCTTTCCCCCAAATTAATTTTTTTTTTTTTTGATTTAACGGCGCACCGACACAAGATAGGTCATATGGCTACTTTCCAGCTTTAATGGTGGAGGAAGACCCCAGGTGCCCCTCCGTGCATTATTTCATCACGAGCGGGCACCTGGGTAGAACCACCGACCTTCCGTAAGCCAGCTGGATGGCTTCCTCACATGAAGAATTCAACGCCCCGAGTGAGGCTCGAACCCACATCGATGAGGGCCAAGTGATTTGAAGTCAGCGACCTTAACCACTCGGCCACGGACCCCCCCCCCCCCCCCCCCCCCCCCTAAAAAAAAAAACAAACAATTAATACTTTCAGACACTAACTTGCCAGGCCTTCAATTATAATGTGCCCGGCGGGGGGATTAGCCATGGGTAACATGGCTCTTGTTGAAGTTTAATATGTATGGGTTTAGTTATAGAGTTATTTTTGAAAGAGTGCGTTTTTTCATCATTGTTTAGTAGACTTTATATATTATAAATTCATTACTGAATTGTACAGCATTTTGTCATTACATGTAACGTAATGACCTTGGACGATAGAATGATTTAACAACTGTTAAAGTACAAATTATCAGTGTATATCAGCATAAAGGCAATGACATTTTAAAAACTACGAACATTTAATTAAACGTAAGTTAGGAGAAAGGCCTTTAGATACTCAGGGCGAGAGGGCTTGGCGGTTTTGGTTTAGTCTACATCATTCATTTGCCAAAGACCTAGGGTTGTAAAATATGTTTACTTTGAATCTTAGACTGGGTTTTTTTATTTTTAAGGACAAAATCTTATATTCTTCAATGAGGCAACCAGAGTTCACAGTGTTAAACTGTCTGTCACCGTCTGTCACCATATGTAAACAGTATTCTTTTACAAAAATATATATTGTTTACATTCAAGAGGTCACATATTGTAGTTGATTTTCTCTTGATAAAATCTAAGTCAGTGTGGGAGTTATACGGGATAAAAAATCTAGATCACTGGATCAGATCAAAGTCAAATCTTGTTTACAAAGTTAAGCATATACTTTTATGTGATCTAGAAGAAACTTGGTCAGGATATTTGGCTTGATGAAATCAAGGTCAAGTTTGTTTTATCTGGTTAGCAATACAAGGGACCACCCTAGCCGGGATATATGTGAGCGGGAAGAAAATTTAATCTCACTGGTTTTCAGCTCGACTATTCGAAGAATAAGTAGAACTATCCTACCTACCACGGCGTCGGCGTCACACATTTGTTAAGTTTTTCGTACCAGTCCGCTTTTTGACAAAACATTTTTGAGATAAAGCATTAGAACTTTCAACACTTGTGTACCATTACCTTGGCCAGTTTTATGCAAGAGTACATAACGCCATCAAGGGTTTTGGCTGAATTATGGCCCCTATTAATTTACAAATCTTGGTTAAGTTTTTCGTACCAGTTCATATTTTGTGTTAACTGTTTGACATATGGCTTTGAAACTTGTATCACTTGTTTATTATAACAGTCTCTATATGTAGGCAATAGAACATAACTCTGTCAAATATTTTGGCTGAATTATGGTCCTTTTTGAACTTGGAAGTTGGTTCAATTTTCGTACAAGACCACGTTTTGTCAAAACTATTTGACATGAGTCTTGGAAACTTTGAAAACTTTTTTATTCTGTAGGCAAGGGTACATAACTCTGTCAACTATTTTGGCTGAATTATGGCCCATTTTGGACTTAGAAATCAGTTATATTTTATGGCAAGGACGGAATTTAGCTCAGTTATGGCCCTTTTTTGACATAGAAAATAGTTAAGCATAAGCATACCATTCCATATTTTGTCTAAACTATTTGATATATGACTTTGAAACTTTAAACACTTGTTTACCATTATGGTCCCACATTGTTATATAGTGCAAGACATATCCAAATCCGCAAATACAGGTACATTGTTTGTCTTATCTATTTTTCTTCTTTTGTATGAAAATCTCTGGTAATATTTTGACCCCAGACTTCCATCAATTCTTTGAATAGTCGAGCTCGCTATCAACAGACAGCTCTTGTCTAATTAACGAATGCTCCGGCGCACGCCAGCTATGTGAGCTGCAAATAAAAGAAAAACAAATATCTAATTTGATATGTTTTTCTATTGCGGCTAAAAAAGTTTGCGAACATTTTCTTTTCTTGTGGTATATTTCTATCTAATACACAGGGACCAAGAGTCATGCTCGAGCGATCGAGTTATCGATGCTCGACCCAGCCATGGTAATTTCACATAGAAAAAAGAAGGAAATCGGCCGGGACCACATAAATTGCTCGAGCGAGCCCGGGTGCTCGAGTCATCGATGCTCGAGCGAGCGGTGTTTCACTGTAATATCAAAATATCGCGAAAGTATATAAGCCGCTAAGCCTATCTCGCCTATCCGGCACACATTGGTGTAAGCCAGATATATCAGGTCAGTGCCAGGAAGTAAAATGAATGCTTAACCGATTGCCAGTGGCGAAACGGCTTACGGTTCAAAAGTGAAACGAACTGGCTCAAAGATTTCATGATCCTTTATGTAAGAAAAATATGAATAAAGATTTAGCCTTTTTGCTTATAGCATAAATCTTGTGTAAAAATATATTATGTCTATTGTTTGTAATCTCAAAACTTTATTTTGTTTGTATTACGATTTTCTGTGATCATTATTGATTACCTCAGCATAGATTTTATGCGAATAGGATTTTGTGTTTTCTACATGGTGATATTAATGATGTTTTGACCTCATTGTGATTTATTAATGTCGTTTCCCTGTGTATAACAGTTGTATTTATCATTTTCTATCATTTTAGTAATTTCCATAGGCCTGAATAAGACACTTGATTAGTGATAAAATGTCTTATTGACTCTAGGGTAGAGCCAGAAACTCATATTGACCTAGCGCATTGATGTCATATCGTTGTAACGTCATAAAATGTAATGTCGCACACAGTTTAAGACTATAACATAAACAAAAATGATTTCAACCCTCGCGCTGCAAATATTTGCAAACCTTTCCAAACGTTACTATCAAGTTTTTAGATTTAATAATGAAACAATTGCAGCCTTCAAGGTTCGTCCGATATTACTTTTCACATGCCGATATCAACCTCACTAAAAAGCAATAATTGTAAAATATTCAACGTGTAATTTTGTAATCAGATAGTAAAAATCAGGTAATAAATTATTATTGCTTTTGCATCATCGTGAAGGGTAATCTTATCGGCTTAAAATTTATATTGTTAATTTCTTAGATTTAGTCAGCTGCATAAATCATAGGTATTGTCAAGCCTATTTATTTGTGTAACGCTGATATATTTCAAGCCTCATAATGTTTTATTCAGTGTGATGTTTAAACGATTCCATATTTTCAAACCTCACAATATCTTTATTCAGTTATGTAATTTAATATGCTATATAATCATTTGATAATTTAATATCTAGACTCACCTTCATGTTGTGTGTTGCATCGATAAATTGATTTTTGCAAGCCATATAATGCAAATATTTTGTGTGTTTCATAAATGAATTTACATTCTTATTCTCAAAATATCTTTACTTAGTGTTTTGAATGCTGCTTTCACTAAGTGTGCTTCATGAACAATTGTACGCTTGCTGACCGCCTAATTACGTTATTAAGTGTGCTAATTATGACATAGTTTGATGTTAGCAAATCTCAAAATACAATTATACAGTTTGCTCCATAAACGCTTTGGTTTATATTGTGTGTTGCATACATGCTTTGTCGTTTGAAAGCCTCACAACCCCATTGATTAAGTGTGCATCATAAAGGATTGCAATTTTCATAGCCTCACAATGCCTATATTTAATCTTAGATTTTGTTTTTCAAATGCGTAAAATAATAATTTTTCAATCCAGTGAGATGCATAAATATTATTCCGACTATGTTCCTGTATATTTGGACAAATACCAAATTGCTAAACAACACTAAGTTTTAACAAGACGCAAATTTCACAAAATACTAAATTTACTAATTTTCTGTTCAGTTTATGTTGATTTTTGCAGAGTGTTTGATATGATTGTTGTTTACTTGTCTTGTGCTCGTGAAACATTTATATAAAAAGGGTAATCCGTCCATATGTTTCTCTTTCTAACTTATTATTTAGTTATATCGTGTGAAATATTTAGCACTTGCTCTTTGTTGTTGAATAAATTAACATGAACATTTATGCCTTATGTTTTCTTTTAGTTGACAGATAGTTGCCACATATATTAATCCATACAATCAAAGGTTTATTTCAAACAGAGAATATAAAACATAAAAGTCAAAGACCTTTCAGTTGCGTCTGATGTAGTCTGCTATGCCTGTTTGTCACGCCTTCTCGAAGTTGCTTGCACTTTTATTGGTGAAGAGACTTCAAGTGAAGTACACATATATTCCATATTATTATAGTAATATTCCGGTATGAATTTGATAATTTGCGATCTCCATAAAACTTGGTCTAAATGTTTGTTAATGTTAAGTCTTGGATGATTTCAAATCTTGATCACGTGGGTCAAAAACTAGGTCACCAAGTCAAATAAAAGAATAAGATTGTTTACACTTTTTTATTATACATGTATCTTCATAAAACTTGGTCAGAATGTTTGTTATCATGAAGACTTGAATGATTTCTAATCTGGGTCACGTGGGGTCAAAAACTAGGTCTCTAGGTCAAATAAAAGGGAAAACTTGTACACTTTCTAAAGGCCACTTTTTTTATTCCAGTCTTTCCAAAACTTTGTCAGAATGTTTGTTTTCATAAAGTCTTAGACAAGTTCGAATCTGGGTCATGTGGGGTAAAAATTAGGTCACTAGGTCAAATCAACCATAAAATGCTTTTGTACACTCTAGAGGTCACATTTTTGGTCTAATCTTGATGAAATTTGGTCAGAATATTTGTATCTATGAAATCCCTAGGTAAAACATGTTTACACTGTTATGGTGTGTTACTCAGGTGAACGACCTAGGACCATCTTTGCCCTCTTATTTTCTTATATTTAGATCAAACATTCACGCAATAGTATACCAGTAGTAGAACAATACAGCAAGTGGTCTACAGTAACAGTCACAAAATGTATCAGATGTTACTTCAGAATTCCAGATGCAATATCTCAAAAATGTCCCATGATATTTTTAAGGACTTCTTCTATTATGTTTCATTTCCTTACATTCTACTTATTCCACACCAAACAGTTTATGTTAGAATTAGTTCAACCCCAGCCTACATAATATTGATTTGACGGATAATGTAGATTGATACTGTAAATGAAGGTGGTGCAAATTAAACGAGAAAGAAGAGAGCAATATAACACATTTGTTTCGGAAAGGCTAAAGAGAAACAAACACCTGATAGAAGCAATTAGGCGACACAAGCTCCAGCAAAAATCTTATCATAAACAGAGCTGTTCTTCCCCTACCAGGCTGTTTTCTGTCAACCTTATGAAGTCTTTGCCCACAAAAAATACCATATTCCAACCATCCTTAAACAGTTAGGCAGCTTATGTTTCGGAACAAAGTCTGATATTGTTTCCCGTAAGTATTCACAAGTTAAACTTGAGGGCCCAGAGATAAATGATGTAGCATTATATGGCGTATATCCTTCCAGGATTATGCATACATTATTTTCAAGCTGTTCTAATTTCGATTGTCCCCATATCGTATGTACTAAAATCCGCAAAACGATCTTAAGGAGGAAAAGGCGTATAACATTGAGTATTGCCGGAGTCTAAAATTTCAGCTCACTGGGATTGACGACAATAAAACTGAGTTGTTTAACTTCTTTATTAAACAGGCTATTGACACGGGTTAAGGACAGAAACTTGACATGGGCTGATTTTTGTTATATTTTCTTGTCCTTTGGCCTCACTGAATAGCTGTGTACTACAGCTCCGCTTAAGTCGGTGCTAGAGGGTGTGAGGGGTGTTTCATATTTCATAACCTCTAATGAACAGACTCAATTAAACCAAGTCTGCTTTTATTTTGTTAGTTTGTTTTCTATGAAAGGATCTTATTATCTTTTCTACTCGATGCAGAGTTATTGTTTCTTCCGCAGAATCGTTTGATAAAAGTCTGCTAGCTCCATCTGACGATGAAAAAGCCAGTATAAAATGCTACACCTGGGTTACAAGATTATGAAATGATCTGTCGATAGAATCGTTATTGTTCTCGTCGTTGCAGCACATCATCAGATTTCTGTAGATGAGCTGTGGATAGCATATGATGCTAGCCATAATCCTGAGATTTGCTCTATTTTAAATTATCTAGGAGAATCGAAGGCAAAAGCCATTTAGCCTTCCGTGTCTTCACAGATTGTGACCAGATATCGTTTTTCTGCGGGTAAAGCAAAACTCAGCTTAGGAAATTTCGATTAGTTTGTATAATGTCACAGCATCATTCTCAATTCTTGCAACTTCGTGTAAAAGAGTAGGTCTGCTACATTTCTCGAACAAACTAAAACAGTTGATTACCAAGCCGTGCACATATGGGATCAGGCATTCCATCCCTCTCCTAAGATTCAAAATCAGACAGAACCAAAAAGACAAAATGCTGAAATACACTGTGCTGCCTTATGTAAATGAGACGACAACTGCTACAGAGTTGATACTGTTTTATTTTATACTAGTCATGCTGTCGACCCTCTCTTGCTGACACGTGTATCTGACGTGTACCGTTTTTCAGATATCAGCTTACTTTGTTGAGTTACATATATCACAGAATAGGTTTTGGATATTTTCGAACTTAGAGTTTAGCCACGAAAGCAAGATACAACATTTCAGTCTTACTCTTCTTTGACAAACATTTAGTATTACATGATAAACAATTATCTGATCAATGTATTATGCAGATATCATGGCAGTCGGTACATAATTACGAACATTGTTTTATTTTATCCTACTAGCCCCTTGCTGTACCCTATTATTGCATATCTGTTTACTAGACAAGACTATTGCCAAGATTTTGGATCTGCAAATGTCAACAATTTGCATATATGGGTGGCACTGTAGTCTAGTGGTAACACGCTTTACTCGATCCAGACGTTCGATGTTCGAATCCGAGTCCATGCACTGGAAGTTTCTGAGACGCTCTTGAGTGTTTCCCACCTAATTGAGAGGCCAGTACTTATTCTTCCCAGGAAAGAGAGGGTTTCGCGTGTATCAGTCACATACACTTAGGGTCAGGAAACACCGCCACCCTACCCACTCTCCCCAGCCCTTACCTAGTTAAGTGAATATATTTTAGCATTTTATCATGTACTGGGTATATGTAATGATCATAAAACGCATATTGTAACAATTTAAATGTGTTTTAAAAATGCATTTTTTACCATCATTGCTCTTGAAATAAAAAGATGTGCATCTGTAAAAAATGACACTAGAAAACTATAGTCCATTTAGCCTACCTATGAATCCCTGGTATCAATCGATTTTTCTGTAACCATTCTGTCAAATGACACCGGTCCTGACAACTGACGTTTGGGTTCCGACGAGAAATCAATAACTATCATAAATCTATGTGTGGAACGCTTTCCTGCGGATTGATCCCTGCTTTGTACTGCGCATATTGTAAGCGGTTACCAAAATTGGATTTTTTACCATAGGAAGTGATAATCCGATACAATATAGTTGTAGGCGTACCCGGTTTATGGTACGCACTGTACACAGCAGGAGTGCAATTGCAAGCAAGTATTCACAGTGTCAGTTTCACAGTTGCACATATTGATGGTAAAAGTAATGCATTGTAAAAACACGCTGAAGTTGTTACAAAATGCGTTTTATGATCGGTACCTATGTTCAATACATGTTAAAAGAATAACATATTCGCTAAACTTAGGCAGGGGTGGAGGAGAGTGGGTTGGATGGGGCTCCTGACCCCAAGTGTCTGTGGTATCAGTGCTATACTTCGGACATGTTAAAACATCAGGTTGTCTTTTCCCAAAGTACTAGGGTAAGTTAGCAGTACAGGCCTACATCTAATGAAGTTTCCTTTCTCTGTTAAGCTACAGTCACGCATACAGATATGTCCGTGCGTTGAGGTACGGTGCGGATAGGACTAGTCTGTGGAGGCGGAGACACGGATAAGTACGGAGCAGAACGTCTTTGTACGAGAAAAAACTGTGAGAAACGGGGAACAAAATAGAAATACAGGACGCGAATAAGTACGAATAGGTACGGCGTGCTACGTTGGACTACGTTTTTACTGTGCCTGGCAACTTGCCCAGCACGTGGACGGGTCTGCGGTGAACTACGATGAACTACGCTTAAGTAAGAGCAGCCTCGGATCACTACGTTCAGCTACGGCAAGGTACGTTTCAGTTCGGATAACTCCGTTTTAGTATGTTTAACTACGGATGTTGGACAAAAGTCACGCTCAAATGGCTACCGATCGCTCAAACTTTTGTGCATGTTTAAAGCTACAGTCACACATACGGATGTCCTTGCGTTGAGGTAGGATTAGTCTGTGGGTGTATAACTACGGAGCAGTACGTCTAAGTAAGGGAAAAATGGTGAGAAACAGGAAACAAACAAAACAATACAGGACGCGAATAAGTACGGATAGGTACGAGGTACTACGTTGAATTACATTTTACTGCGCATTGCAACTTGCCCAGCGCACGGACGGGTCTTCGGTAAACTACGTTGAACTATGCTTAAGTACGAGCAGCCTCGGATAACTACGTTTGGCTACGGCGAGGTACGTAACAGCACGGATAACTACGTTTAAGTACGTTTAACTATGGATGAATAAGTTTCAGCCAAGTTGGACTAAAGTCACGCTCAAATGGCTACGGTTCGCTCAAACTTTTGTGCATGTTTAAAAGTTGGAGAAATTTGCAAGTTTTGGAATAAGTTTTGAATACCTTTTGACCACGTTTTGGTACGGATTAATACGAATGACTACTCTGAGGTACGGCTCAGGTGCAGATCGATACGGATTACTACGTTTCTGTCCGTAGCTAGATGTATGTGTGACTGGGGTATAAAAGTTGGAGAAACTTGCAAGTTTGGGATAAGTCTTAAATACGTTTAGACCAAGTGTTGGTACGGATTGATACGGATAACTAATTTGAGGTACGTCTCAGGTACGGATCGATACGGATTTCTACGTTTCTATCCGTGGCCAGACGTAGCTATTCGCGCCGTATGTGTGACTGGGGTTTTAAGGGGACTTTCTCTCGCTCAATCCATCTGGTCAGATCGTTCCGTGTCTGTGCAAGTAAAGGATTAATTTTGCACCCTGAATGACTGCATTTGTATATAAAGCACATTCAAACGTGTTTATCATGAAAAGGTGCTGTATAAATCTGGTTTGAAATAGTTTTATATAGAGGATTTTACATGCACCCTCACCATTAAACATGTGATAGATAACAAACATTAAACATGTGATAGATAACAAACATTGTCACTTTGAAAAATTGTATGTCGATGTTTTTTCCTATTTTGACATTAACGATGAAACAAATTTACATATAAAGGCTATTCAGTTTCATGTGGCAAGTGGTAGTATTAACAACGCTTTAAGTAGCACAACTTTACAATATATCCATAAACCCAGCTAAATATCTCCAGTAACAAATACGTGACAAAAACCTATTTAATATGTCCATTAACTATGTCATCCAACTTGTGCAAATCATAAATGAATGAGAATCAAGGAAGTAGTTAACTTTAATCAATGAATGCCTAACTTTGAATATAGTTATAAGTGTAAGTTACGGAGGGGTAAGCTCAAAAGAATGTAAGTGTTTCATGAATTGAAACCTCCTTCAGAAAGTGAAAATAACACTTATCTATAAGATTATTTTAATTTCTTTATAAATGATTGATACGCTTACTTAATCAATTCCGTAACTGCCCTTTCATTACATTTGTCTTAATGACATCCATATACTTATTATTGACACATTCCCTTTACATTTTGTTTCGACTTACTCTGTTACTTGTTTTACTCGACTTGAAACATAACTGGAATGATCGTGACGCAGATAAACCTAACTTTTCAAATGTAGAAAAGGTGTAGTTGCATTGCTTAAAATTGAAAATAAAAGAACATGTGATTTTTTGTTTCTCCTTAGTACTCACTTGTGACTTATATTATAGTTTTAAACTTGGTTAGTTATATGGTCTTATTTAATACGGAAAGTCAACAATTGAGTCCAAAGTCGATTGTCGGATTAGTGGAAAAATGGGTCTTTTGACATCCAACTATGTTTTACCACTTCCTCCATGGTCTAGGGGATACCCCTATGAAACTAGCCTAATGTGTTAGGAACCGATAAGTGGGTCTTTTTGGTTATAACCGGTTGGTGGGTCATATATATATTAGTGACATAAAGATCAAAATTAGGATAACAAAATATTCATGGGGAACATCCTTTGGCCTTTCAAATTTGAAATTTTGAAGTAATTATCTTCACTATCTCAAGAGTTACAATACTTGTAAGTGAGACACCAACGGCATTTTAAGACGTGACGTTGAGAACGTCACAAAAACAGTATGACGTCGCTATGCATGTTGTGTATTTTTCAAGTCATTAATGCAACATATTATACGTATCGTATATTAAACATCATACATTTGAATATTTAGGAACAGTTTAAAATGATTTTTCTGAAAAATAGCTGATCCGTATGTTTTTGATAACGTGACTGACCTTTTATCATTTCATTTTATTTATTGGTTAATCGGCACATAATAATGCCAAATATGGCCAAGACAGAAAACGAATAAATATTATAACTTAAATAATTGAATATAACTAATCAATACATTACCTACCATATCATAACATACACTAAACATTCATAAATTAACATCATATAATTAAGAAGCAGAAATATGTTCTAAGGCTTCTTTTCTTAAATCAAAAGCATCATTTAAGAATGTAGCAATTTTAAACAACATATTTTTGAAGACATAAAAGAGACAAATTTTTGAGTAGATGGCCATGATACATGCCCAAAATATTTTTGACGAATAATTGCATATCTAGGGCATCACAGTAAAAAGTGATATTCTGATTCAACCGCATTAGTGGTACACATTTTACACACGCGATCTTGTCTATTAATACCTGAAAATCTACCAAACTCAATTTCTAAATTATGAGAACAAACTCTAAATGAAGTGAATTGCTTCCTTAATTTGTTTACAGAAATCACACCAAAATAGCTTTCAAAACAGAACTGATTTTTAAATTTACAATAATATTAGGTTATTTAACATTGTTCTGTACAATACGGAGATATTTTTGGACTCGTACCCAGCTGTGAAAACCATATTGGACGAGCCGCTAGGCTCAGCTGGGTACGAGTCCAAATATATCTCGTATTGTACAGTACAATGTTAAATAACCTTTTTATTCTATATCTATTTTATCTTACTATAATAATAGTTTAAATTACAAATGTTTCTCTGAATATTGTATTCCTGCTTTTTTTAGTTTTTCCCAGCTTGGTATGAGTGTAAATATATATTATACAGAACAATGTTAGACCTTAAATAACCTTTTTATTCTATATTTATTTCACTTCATACGTAATATACGTAATTCATTGAATGTTGTTTTTTCTGCGTATCATCATTAAAAAAAGTATATGGTGCAACCTCCCTACAACATCCATTTGGCGATTTGGGTGGTAATAATACTCGGCTGAGGTATTATGCCCACAAACGTTGTCAGCAAGTTTGGTGAAGATCGGACGAAAACTGTTCGACTTAAAAGAGCGGACAAGGCGAAATTCCACGTTTTTCGAGTAATTCAATGACTATAATCAAAGAGTGCCTTGTACAATTTGGCTGGTTATCGAAACTGGCCGAGATGTAATGCCCACAAAGATCGTCAGCAAGTTTGGTGAAGATCCGACGAAAACTGAATTATAGAGCAGATATGTTTTGGATGCTGACCGCCCGTCCGTTGCCATTCATAATCTTCTCCATTTTGTTTCTTAACCGTTAAATAAAAACTGCTGAGGTAGCTATTCAGACAGTCAGGGCTGATACCAATTTCTAGGTTTCGTCCGGAACGGCTTCTTTAAGCGACTTTTTCAAATATTCCAACATCTGATGATCCTTTTTACTGTATTTTTAAGTTTTTGATTATTAACGAACGTTTTAATACCTAAATCAGATAGCATTGTTATCCCTTGAATCGTTTTTGTGTATTGTAAATTAAATCCAGATTTCAAGACGCATAATCAAACTCTGTACATAGAGCGCCTACTTCATCCGATTTACATTCGGAACATTTTCACGCGTTTCGGGCTTTATCGTATGTTTAACATGGGACTGTTGAACCGTCCAAATACAGTAAATACAGGATTTTTTGTACGCGCGTGCGTCCAAATACAGAAAATACAGGATTTTTGTACGTACGTGCATCCAAATACCGTAATTTATTGTACGGTCACGTGTTGCAAATGAACGTTCGCGATTGGATAGATAAAATAGGTATAGAATAATAGTCAAGTTTAGAAATATTTTTGATCGATGCATTCCATTCTTGGATATACTGATATCTAATTCTTTGTTTAAACAAAGCAAGAAAATTTACATTTGAGTCTAAGTTAACATTATTCCATAGTTCGCTATAACCCAAGGTATCCAACGAACGTTTAATTTGATGAGACCATGACCTGTTATTTGTGCTATTTCTCTGTTCGATAAAAAATTTATACATTGGTGACTCTGGGTTTTTCATAATTTTAAGCCGGTACTTCAAAGCTCTTTCTTTCATAATTATGGAAAGGGGAAATCTTCCAAGTTCCCCATAAACAGCTAAATTAGGTGTTTGGGTACGAACTCCCAAAATATGTTTACAAAACCTCTTTACAGTCATAAATTCCCCATACCTCAGCTGCATACAACAAAATTGGCAAAACCATGGAGTCAAAAAGGGAAAGTTTGGTTTTAATATCAAGGTTGACTCTACTGAAAATTGACAGTAAATTGTTATACGCTCTTAAGGCTTGGTCAGAGAGAACTTTAACAGCAGTTTTCATGTTGTTTGTATATGTAAAATTAACACCCAGATAGCAAAAGTTATCAACGATTTCAACCTTTTCATTGTTAATATACCATTCAAAGTTATTTACATGTTTCCTTTTTTCAAATATACAAATTTTAGTTTTTTTTTTCACATTATTCTTGAGACCCCACAGAATATTGATAAACATAATCGAGTTGGGCCTGTAAACTTGCGGGATTGGTGGTAAACAAGGCAATATCATCAGCAAAAAGTAACATATATTTACACAATTGGTTTAAGTCGTTTTCAGAAAGATTATTAAAAATCTATACAATTATGAATGTCATTGATGAAAAGAATAAAGAGAAGAGTGGTTCCCCTTGTTTTAACCCTAGTGTTACGTCAAAAAAGTCAGATAAATTCGTATCTGAAGACAGTTTCACACAAGATTTAACATTTTCATAAAAGGATTTCAACATATTAATCACCTTACAATTGACTCCAATTTGAATAAGTTTGACCCATAAAGCATCACGTAAAACAGTATCAAAAGCTTTTTCGTAGTCAGTTAAAGCACAAAATAATTTAGATTTGTCAAAAAATGTATTCTGAATAATAGTATGTAATAAAAATATGCAGTCTGTTGTACTGTGGTTATCTCTAAAACCAAATTAAACTATAATTAGACATTCCAGACGAAACACTTTAACTGCTTCTCATCGACACTCTATTGATCTGATGCAAAACGAAACAGTTTGCCGTCAATATAAAGTTTATCGTATCGAAGTACTGCCTCTTTATCATCTTCTCTTGCTTTGATAAGCTCCGGTATGAGCTGCTTTCGCCGCTCTTGTATAATTTTCGGATACTGGTCACTGACTTTAACATCAATCTCCTCACGCTTGTCGTATACTCGCTGCTTCACTTCAAGTTTGTCTGGGATATAACAGAGGTTTGCCACAATTGGCCTGTTTTTGCCAGAAACAAATTTTCCCAGACGATGGGCTCTTGCTATTTTAAACCTGGTATTAGCGTCCTCAATTCCAAGATTATTTTTTAAAAAGTTCAAAATTTTGTCCCGACAGTCCTCATTTTTTCTATCCTCTATATTTGCGCATTCAGCAACATTGAAAAAGAGCATATTATCACGCATTGAACGAGACTGCAAGTCTACTATTTCGTCACTTAACTTACGAGTCTCCTGTTTCAAATTTTCACAGTCTTTTAATATATTTAGGCTCAACTCCCTTTCTGATTTTACAGCTTTATCAATTTCTGATTGCTTTTTATTCAGTTCTTCACAAAAGCTAGCATCAAAATTTCTTCTGGCTTCAATATCATTTATTTTGTTATTTGCTTCCATGAGACTGCTTTCAAGCGAAGACACGTATCTGTCAATTTTTCCATTCTTTGAGTCAAACATGATAACTGCGATTCAATGGTATCCAATTTCTAATCTCTTGTTCATAGCCTCGAGTTTATCGATAATCACCTGATTAAAATTCGCAATAGCCGCCTGCGGTTGTGGTACTTGATTTTGTGAGGTCATCTATACACCTCCATATTTTCGTGATGCATACGTGCTTTGAAATTATTGTTGCCATGGCAACACAAATGATATTTATTTGTTAAATATGGTAGAATTTAATTTGCCTTTGATAACTTTATTATAATAAAGCTGTTTCTCGATTTTTTATGAACATAAGAAAAACAGTGATTTTCCAGTATTTTAAACTACTTACTATGCAATAAATATATCATGTCACTAATACAGGTTTTCTCATGGAACGGCCCATATATATATGTGAAAGTGAAGTCATTTTGTTTATTTGATATATATATATGCGAAATAAGCCGAAACCTAATCCGAATCTTACTTCGGGAATATAATAGGGATGTTCTCAAGGAAATAAGTGGTTTTAATTACATAACACTGCTTGGGGGGACTCTATAGTGTTATTTTGACTCACTGAATTATGTTGTATTAATAATTATACTATATGAACAATAACCTATGCAGTATACATAGGCGTAAGAGCAGGCAGGTGGGAGACACTATCATTCAAAGACAATTGTTTATTCTCACTGGAATTCAGAGTCATCTAAAAACTGTGCTTGAAGTTATGTAATCACGGCACGTTAAAATTGATTCTGTATAACAATATATATGTGTTGTCTGGTATATTGGGACACCTAACAAACTTTTTTAACCTTGATTTTACATATGCTTGTTTCGGGACAGGACACGAAAATTCTGAATTTCCTATCATTTTCGGACGAATAATATTTGGCCCTGGTAAAGGCATATGCACATTAAGTGCAATTTATGTGGATGAAAATAACAACCGTTGGAGGCAGTTTTGGGACATGTCGGGTATTTTGGGACACCTTCAAGTTTTTCACAAAGCTTAGATTCAAACGTTTATTGAACACAAAACTTCATGCTTTATTAGATGAATGAAATTAATTGAATTCTGTCTATTAATTCGGTATTAAATGTTTATTATCAGTTAAGGGTAATACACAATTTTAGTCTTATCAAACAACAAAAGAACAAACAAGTATCAATAATCTTCAGCAAACAACTGTTGATGATGACCGACCGTTCAATAGAGTTCTCATTCTAGCGCAGGAAGAAACACATCTTTAAGCCAGGTTGCAAACAGTTCTGAGTCCATCCTCCCTGTGTTTGTATGCCCAAGAATAGCATCTGGGAAATCTTCCAGAGGGTTATACAGCAAACACTATGAGAGGCCTAGATATAAACCAACAGCATTCATACATGCTAGAACAGTTACCTGAGTGTTATCAGATGATGTAAAATTGTATATCATATATGTTAGGTACACCCCTTGGAGCAAGTACAATGTACTTTGCCACTTTTAGGACACAAGAGAAAACCAGATTCATTTGCGTTAAAACACCTACTGGGATCTTTCCATATTCTCTTTTACTGACATGAAATTTGAACAAAATAAGAACAACAAACAAAGCAATATCAGAAAAGCAATGCTCAAGTCTTTTGGGTGTTATACCTCATACCTCTATAGCTAATTGTTGAGGCATTCTAGAAGCTAATTCTGAGTGTCACTTTAAAATGACATGATATCAATCTTTACCTAGTCGAAAATTTACTACAGGAGAAGTCACACCATCATAAGGTATGATACTTTGAACGGTGTCTAGGATTTCTGCCCTAGCTTATAAACCAAATCTCATTTTTGTCATGGTAATTGCCCTGTCTGCAAGCATGTCCTCCTCTTCCTTCGTTAATACAGTTTCAGAGCCACTGCTAGTCCCAATTCCAGGATTAATTATTTTTAATTGAGTTGTTTTGAGCATACCAAATGTTTTAGCTGCTTTGTGAAGTGAAATGCTTCTTCTTATAGTTACAGCATGACTTAAAGTTTCGTTTCTGCTTGCACTGGATCTGGCCCGACTCATTCTAAAAACGCTTAGGAAGATGAAAATCTAATTTTATCAATCTTGTGACATTTAGTTCTAATATACCCGACAGCAACAAAATGTTGTAGGGTATTTTGGAACCATTTACAATGCATCATTCAGCAGCGCTAACAACGAGCAGACGCTTTGATTTTGATACGAACATGTTTTTCACTCTGGAAAATACTATTAAACTGTTAAAATGCGATTTTTTTATTTGTTATAATGTCAGGTGTTTTTGTCCCTTTTTTATGGGTATATGTAACTAAAAGATTTTGCGCTTCAAATTTCACAGTAAGTTAAAATAACGGCAATGACTTGAATATGCAGACGACGTGTAGACGCCTGCAAAAACAAGTGGACTTGATTATCAATTTAGACTAGGAACGATTACGGAACAATGTTCCTTGCCAAAAATATGAGATGCGGACCAAAACTGCCTACGGTTCCTGAATACCCGACAACGCTCTACATTGTGTAAGTAGAAAATATAGCTTTGTGTGTTCACTGAAGAAAATATTAATTGATTTCACAAGAGATATCTTTTATTGAAGTACGTAATTGTATTGCTTAACATACTGTGTTGTATTTTGAACGGAAGTTTAGCTGTGACATGCGATATTATGTACGTCGTGAAATAGTTTGTTTGCAGTTACAGACTTTGGTGTAAGGTATTTAATATCTCAAAGTCAAAAGGTATTCTTAAAAGGTCCTAATTACCAAAACTATCAAGAAACCTGAAACTGTAAAAATGCAATAAAGGGCAGGACAGAAAACGCTGTCTGTTTTATATAACATTTTACGGTGTGGCATGGAGAGAGAGTGAAATCTTATTAGTAGCATATTCTTACTACAAGGAATACCTTTTTTAAAAGAACCACCGGAATCACGTAAACCTGATGTGCTTTAAGAACTCGGGTGGATGAAATCTTCTGAAAGATGTAGTTAACATATTGGAATAATACTACATTAAACTAAAAAGTGATACCATACGCTATCTTAGATATTGATAATTTATCATTTTCCAGCAATAAACATGATGATTTTAGATCAGCTGTACCTATTGCATTGTAATACCAACATATCGCACAAATTATATGAAACAAAAACAGTTTGATATTATGGCATACCAATCAACATAATATCCGTTGTTTACATTTTGCTTCTTCTTACAAGAGCAAATGAAAGTATTTGTTATGATCTGAGTAAACTATGCTGCTACTGTCTCGGTCACTGCTATTTCTTTCTTGTTTTGCACGGTATTCCGTTAGGGTCATCGCCACATATTTTGAACAATGAAAGAACGATATATTCATATGTGTTCGTCCACTGTTTTAAGTCCTTAGCGCATATGTATGTAACAGGAACGCGATACTATGATGGTGAAACGTCAAAAGACGATAACGAAAACACGAAACTACAATGTTGAAATGTCGCAACAATGAAACTACCATGGTGATTAATCGAAATTATTTCGTGTTTTCAACATCGTACTTTCGACTTTTCACCATCGCGTTTTCGTTTTTCGACTTTCCATCATCGTAGTTTCGACTTCACACCATCATAGTTTCGAGTTTTTGATATCGTACTTTCGACGTTTTACCATTGTAGTATCACGCTCTTGTTACACATGCGCAAAGGGTTCAAAACAATGGATGAATGCATAAGAAGATACTTCCGGGTAAGTTACAGGTATAGAGAAATTATGATGTTGCTGTCTATGAATCATTGGGTTACCTATTTTATTTTTGACAACTCGGCAGTTTCGTTTCTGAGTGTAATGGTAAACTGACATGTGTGCTTGGTTGACAGGAAGGCGATGCTACGATGTTGAAAACTCGAAACTACGATTGTGAAAAGTTGAAAGTACGATTGTGAAATAAAAGTACGATAATTTAGAATATCATTTAAACTTTTCTATTTCACACACAAAGTACATGTATATTAAAAGCTATACCTGGGACAGCACATTAACATCGCTAACCCCTCTGGGTGGTATTAGTCAAAAATAAAACATTAGTTGGCTGATGAAGTTTGTAGTACATGTACTTGGACGAATTCGAAAGCTTCGAGCTATAGCTTCAATATACTTTGTGTATAAAATATAAAAGTTTAAATGACATTCTTAATTAATAAAGATACCACACAGTTGAATTTTCATCAAAAGTACGATAGTTCGGTGATAAAATATAAATGTCGAAGTTTTCACCATCGTAGTGTCATTGTTTCGACTTTGAAACATCGTAGTTTTGTGTTTCTGTCATTGTAGTTTTGACTATTCAGCATCATAGTATCGTACTTTTCGAACTCACAATATGCGACGATGGCTCTTAAGGGACACCGTATCTTTGTGAAACTGTTTAGAAACAGAATCATTAAGTTATTGATTTGGCCTGTGTAAATATGGACAAAGATTACGTTGTTGTTTCATTTCTACAAAAAATATTGGAGTGTCCGTCAAGAATGTGTGTTCTCTTCGAATGTGCTAGTAAATAGGATCAACTTTTGACTAGATGTTTTTATTTATTTAGCGTAATTAATATTGCTATTGGATTGTTTAGCATTTAACTGTCATTGTAGTCTGGTAAGTTTTGGATTAAGCATTTTATAAAAACTTAACAGACTACAGTGACAGTTAAATGCTAAACAATCAAATAGCAATATTAATTACGCCCCTTTGAGACAAACAACGTCAGAATTACATAACGCCACGGTACATTTGTATACACTGATAAGCCGATTTTTTGTAATTAAATATTGTTAGAAAGGCATGTGAATCGTTTCATTTACTTAATTTATAGACTTTCGTCTTGTGCCGAGTCTTTTGTCTTTTCATTTTCAAGTATATGTATACATGCAATACGTTCTAAATGTTCACATGGATTGTTTTAATCAGTTTTGTTATAACTCTCGCAGTGTTACTTTCTTAGAATAAAATTATCTATTATTATTATTATTTATTTATTACTATTGTTATTATTGTTCTAAGTGTAGTACAGTCCGTGTCCGATAACGTCGGAATGACGTCACGTTTGTTTATGTTTTCTGGACTTATAAAACTAACAAAATAGGTAAAGCAGCTTACATAAACAGTAATATTGGGTACATATTTTATTGCAACACGTCTGTCAGTCCCGTAGCTCAATGGTTAAGTATTGATGTTTGAAATGTCGAAATTTGCGGGCCGTAGGTTCGATTCGAGGTAGGTGTACTTTTTTTATTTCTCTTTCAGGGCGCAATAACCATTCATTTTTCCTTGAATATATTAATATATTTAGATAGAACTATTATTAAATTAATTTCTGTTTAAAGGTGACCAGCCATCAGCTCTGTGTAAACACATCGTATTATGAATGCATAGTCACAAAAACATTCGGAAATTTCGTGCAGGTAAAATTCCTCTCTGGTATATTGCCAGTATTAGTGTAGTCAACATGTCCGAGGCGTCCACGTCTGTTGTTGCAAAGAGAAACATTGTTCAGTATAAGAATGAAGCTAAATGCATACTACAAAATGTTCTTAAGGTTATTTCAAGCAACATCATTTTTCAATATTTTAGTTCGTTATTGTATACCGTAGTGCTGTATTACTGCATTTTGAATATTTTCAATTGTCTTTGAAAAAAATGTAATTAAAACATAAATAAAAAACAAAGATTTAAAAAAAAAGTAAACGGTGGGATTCGAACCAAAACTACAATGGAAATAAAAAGAATCGCACATGTAAGGCTAACGCTCTACGGCCGGTACTAATCTTCTACTTCAAAGTAAGCGTTCCAGTTAGTAGTATAATATAAAAGTGTGTAGATCTATTTAGATAATGATAATTATCGATTACCCTCCTGACTTGGACTCTTCCAAATAGTCACTCCGAAATTATCATACACGGACTGTAGTATTAGTAGCAGTAGCTGTTGTTGTAGTAGTAGTAGAAATATTAGTAGTAGAAGTAGTTTTAGTAGCTATCAAGAAATATCAGTAATTTAGTATTACTCCATTTATCAATAACATAAAACAATAGATAGTAAATTTAGCTAATTATTAGAATAGGACTTACATATAACCACGATTCGCTTTTTGTATGTTTAAGTCAAACTGCTTAAAAAGCACCCAATTTGGCCTGCAGTTATTAACTATCTGTAATTTAAGGTATTTGACCCGTAATAGAGTACCTCCTTTTTGACGAGTATTCAATTCCTACCATCAACCTACTTTTACTGCAATTTTCAGTGGGGGGAGGGGAGGGGGGGGGGGGGGGGCGTAGGTTCAAACCCCACTGGGACCAAAATTTTTTTTCTTCATATTTTCCTTTTTTCTAGTACGTTTTTACTTCTTTCAAGACTTATTATGGATGTATTGTACAGAAGTGGAAAATTTTCATTTTATAAGCGATTTCTTGCTGTTCAAAGTGAATTTACCTCTGAATCAGGAGGGAATTAGACATCTTTAAAAATACTGAGTTACATGCGGTAAAAATTCTCTAGTTTGCCTTCATTCTTTAGATTACATATTGTGGGAGAAATGCAGGTAGGTTTTACTTCTGCCCGAAGGTTATTTTTGAATGAAGTGAGCAAAATTCAAAGCAGACCCACAGGAATCGACCTTAATTTTTCAATGTTGGAGTTAGAATTCTGTCTCATTAAATCTGTTTACTTGACGCATCCTGGAAAAAATGATATTTACAGGTTTATTTTGTGTTATATAATTGTTTCACAATAGTTTGATGTTTCTTTTATCAAAATTAATGCTGTAATGAATTCTCTGCAAACGTTTTAGATAGTGGCGGCCAGCACATTGAAATTTGTCTCTACTTGAGCTTGAGGAAATACCATATATTATACAAAATTACAAAAAAACGGCACGGTAAAAGTTGTTTAAAATTTGTAACACAGTGCGAAACACGGTCAACTTTCAGAATATACCAAACAAATGCCATTTTTTTAAACATTACTATTTGCGGTCCAATACCTTAAGCTTTGGTGTATACTATATGTTAGAACAGGTTCTTTTCAGGACAAAACATTTCAATTAGATAGCTTCATCACAAGAAGAACTTATGCATCGGACCAGGTTCGAATCAATAGCGGTAAAAGGCAAGTGATGAAAAGTCGGTGATTTTGAATACTAGACGGACACTCTAAGAAAATATGAAAACTTTGAGAAGTGTTCTCAATCATCACATTAACATACTAATTTGTGATCCACAAAAACAAAACACTTGGTAATACATGCTTTAAATCTAATTAAGACACTACAACAAAGGTATGAGGGTTTGTTGTTTTTCATGTATTTGTTTTAAAACTAACGCGGAAGATTTATAAATCGTTTTTTTTTTTCTCAAAACCCATGTACTTATATATTATATTTTAGTTTCACAAATCTGTCGGGTTTAACAAAATATTTTATGTTCACAATTTGTGCATTTTTTCTGTGTTTTGTGAGGCTTTCACCTACAATCGCTGAAGTCTTGGAAAATGGAAATGTCATATTAACATGCGCTTATAATGGTACCCAACACCAAACATTTTCTAGTTGGAGAACAGCTGCGGATAGTCAGCAGAACACTTTTATAAGTATGTCAGATGAAAATTGCAAAGCGAGTGGCTATTTAAACAATGCCGAATTATATGACTGGGACTGTCTTGGAAACAGTACGTTTGTATTAACACTGAAGAAAGTAGGTCGTAGTCAACACCAAAGCAAATGGACATGCAGTCAGAACAATATACACAGCAATAAAATTACAATCTTCGTTAAAGGTAATATAAAACTAGACTTTATGATCATGCATGATTTCAGTATAGCTCTACTAGTATGTAATTAAATGTGCTTTGATACAACTACAAAACACATTCTAATTCATATAATTATTAATGGGTCAATTTACCAGCTCAATTATTTTTACTTTCTAATGATTGTATTTATAAACAATCGGATGACTTGCACTAGGATTGCGCCATATTTATGAGCAACGATGAATGTATGATATAATTTCTAGTAAAACACATGGTTATGACATATGTCATATTAATGCGTAACATTCTCAAAGTAAACTACAATGGTTTGATATGTCAAAAGATAAAATCAATCTCGATGAACTACTTGAATAACTGATATTTATATTCAACACATTTAATGTATTGAGTAATATTCGGAAGAATAAGGAGAGTTAGTTACCAATCCGCTATTATACAGAATAACATTTTTAAATTTAAATAAAGTCATTTCCAGATTCACATTTTAACTTCGTTTCATGGTTACGTAGCGAATGGTTTAAAAACGAGAATTTCGTTTACCAAAGTTCCATCTCTGTCTCTTATCACATTTTCTGAGGTTTTATGACCTTTAGTCACATGAATATAGGTCAGAATGTAATGAACTGTCTAATTTACGTTCGAATGCTACTCACAATGAAACTTGTCTTCGCTAAGAGTTGTTGCAATTATTGTGTTACATGATTTCCTTCAAAGGAAGTGTTATTGTTTATCTTTTTCAGTGCCAATAGAATCTGTAACAGTGAATAAAGAGAACAACGATACGATCACAAGCATTGAGAACTCGACCCTTCAATTCAAATGTAGCACTTCTTATTGCCGGCCAGCCCCTACCATCATATGGTTACTTGATTCTGGAACATTAGATCGAAAGGACGATAAAATTATTGTATCTGGAAAAACGACACAACAAACTAACACAAACGACGATAATCTGATTTCATTAAGCAGTACTATTAGTTTCCATGTAAACAGATCTGTAAACGGCTGGAGTATATATTGTTCAGGGCGAAACATTCAAAATAGAAATACTGCGATATCAACAGCGAAAATATTAAATATCATATGTACGTTATCAATTTTATTTATTTAAATACACATAAAAACGTTACTAATAATATTTTTCTTTGTAAAGATGTCACACAATTCTAGATTTTTTTCTCTATATACAAAATATCAACTTTTGAAAGAAAAGTACATGTAGTACATGTAACATATTCAATGTCTGATTCTATTAGAATCATGAACTTGTAAATGTATATTTCAGACCCACCTGACGGGCCTCCCGCTTTTGAAGGGTTTAGTAATGGTAGCGGCTACACTGTTATAGATGGTCAGATAGGAAATCTATCTTGTTTGATTATGGGAGGCAACCCTCTGGCGGAACTAGCATGGCATTGTTATAACGTTAGCTTGCCACCAGTTACAACTAAAACAACAGTAAGAAGTATCGTTACCTGGAGAGCATCAAGAGATCAAAATAATACTTGCGAATGTACATCTAACCATACATCAACTACGATTATATCCACTGAGGTCAATGTCATTGTACAATGTAAGTCTCATTCTAGAAATTGTGATTTGACTCGTGAATGACACTTATTTTCATTTATTACACGTTTAGGTTTATTACCTGTTTACAAGTCAGTTATTTATAGTGATCACAACCCAGTAACGTGTGTAACTACATTTCACATGTTTAATCAGAATAGAATATTAATAATATGTTTCTTGTCCGGTCCATAACTCTGTTATTCTTCCAGGGAATTTAAAATTACATGGCACAAAAGTTTATTCATAATAAGACAATATGTCATTGTAAGACCCAGGCTCTTTGCTCCAAGACCAATGTCAACCTTCGGGGTTAGATTTTTGGAGCGTTAGTTTCATGTCTAGTCCATAACTCCACAATTTCTCAAGAGATTTCAAAATCACTCGGCACAAATGTTCCCAATAATGAAATGTAGTGTGGTTTGCAAGACTCAGGCCCCAGCCTCAAAGGTCAAGATCAAACTTAGTGGTCAAATATATAATACAGTTTGTATGGATATTCGAACAGTCACCTTAACAAATTGATTTATTGCATGTAAAACTCCGAGCTCTAGCTCAAGGTCAATGTCACCTTTGGACAACAAATATTTTTGGTATTTTTGGTCTGGTCTGTAACCTATCTATGCATGAATTGTTATTTATAACTTGGCATAAATATTCAGAAATATATATTATAGTTATTTACAAACATTATAACATTATAAGTACATTTGTACGTTGCAACTCCCACTTTCTTAGAAGAGGACGTTATGTTGACAGGCGATATGTTTTGTTGTTGTTGTTTTTTTTTTTGTTGTTGTTTTTTTTTCTTTTTTTTGATAACATCCCTGGGAGGGGTATGTTGGTAACTCTGTTATAAACTCCTGTCATATCTACCGTAGATCTGGATTGCACAGTGTGAATTTTACATTGTAAGTTTGAAATTATTGTAATCAAAGTGGATTTATTCAATGCCTTCTTATCTTCAAAATATACAATGTAGATTAGAACTACCATTAACAATGGCTTCCGTTCCAGTACATAAAATAGTCAACATTATCGTGAACAATACGCTGTCTATCAAGTGTACAAGTAACAGCAAACCGATACCAACATACAAGTGGAATGCGCCTGATTCGTCTATATCATTTGGTCAGTCATTATACATTGGAAATATCACTAAGGCAGATAACGGGACATACAACTGTACTGCTGAAAATCGTATGTTTCCTTCCAAACGAGATAATGTCACTGGCAGTAATACAACATCTATTGAAGTTAATGTTTTATGTAAGTCTAACAAAACATTCATTCTAATCATTTAGATGCCCAGTGGCCTACTCTTAAAAAAATTATAGTGCGTATACATGTATTCTGAAATAAGATTTTCTGTAGATCTTTAATGATTTTTACAATAGATTTTATTGAACTGTTCTGGCTCTAAATATATTTCTGAATAAAGTAAGCGCACAAAAATGATAGTTTTTGAAAGAATTTACAAGTTTTCATACGTTTACAACATAGCATTATAAAGCGATGTTAATCTATAATCAGACACACACAAATCGTAATTCAAATAACATCGTAAAATTAAATATTTCTTGCAGCTATTAATTTGTTTAGAAGTGTTTTTTATTATTACGCGCAATATTTGATATTTTCCTGACCGAAGTGATTGTTGAGATTTAGCTTATTCTCTTAAAAATACTTGATAACAATGCACATTTTCAAACATATTGTCCCAATATTGAATACAACAATGCATGTGAAAATTTGATATACACTGAAATTGGCAGACATTACTGTCTTCCTAGACTTAACAAGATGACATTCAATGTATACTTTAAATTTTGAATCAAGGAGAATGGCTGAATCATTGTCCTGATTAGGATGGATTACCTACATTGTGACACAGGAACCCCATTTTCCTTGAATGACCAGGGTAACTCATTGACAGACAGTTGCATTGTTCTGTAAAAGCACATACATGCACACCATAGGCAGGATGCTGAAGATTGTTTATCAAGTCTAGAATCATAGAAGGTTGGTGGTTCTACCCAGGTGCTGGCCTGTGATCTAAATTGTTTCTGTTTTTGACGTAACAACAAACTAAGTAGTAGTACTACGTAAATTGTTGTACTATCATATCTTTTTGGACTTACAAGGCCTTCCAAGCATATTTGATGAACTCCCTTTTTCCAAATATAGGTAGGCATTTCTTTCAATTCACATGAATTTCTATAATCGTACCGTTTCTTTATCTTCTATTCTGTTTGTTAATAGATCTACTACGTTTAAATTTTGAGAAAAAAAAATTAGACAGTTTTTAAGTATTTAATATTCATTAATTTCAGATAGAACTTATGTGAAAGAATTTTATGTAAATGGATTCAAAGGGCAGTCTGAAGTTACGGTTAATGAGAATGACTCGCTGGAATTTAGATGTTCAACAGAAGGCAATCTAAAATCTTCGATAAAAATTGGATTTAAATTGAAAAGATTTTAATATCAAAGTCAGATGTAAACACTTTGACATACTCTATTACTAAAGCAATATGTTTACATGAAGGAGATTATAAATGTTTCGGAAACAATACGTATAACAATGGAGAAGCTTCTGTAAAACATGTGACATTACGTCTCCGCTGTAAGTACAAATTCATGCAAAATTGAAACACGTTATAAATATATAATAGTTTTTGTTTTATTGTGAATACATCTTTGTGCTGATGGTAACAGTTTTAATGATAAGCGGTCGCCTGTTTCATGTTTTTTTCTTGTTTACAAAAAGAAATATAAGCACAAAACCTGCTATTGTTTATCCATATAATTCAATGAATACTTTTATATTCTTAAGATGCCGAGAGGCTTACGACCACTATTACTTCCAAATTCATTCTTATACACCATAATTTCACACATATATGATTTTTATATAAAAAAAAACAAAGGAAAACAAATTGTTTAATTAAATGATTTTACTAGTGTCTCTCAGTCTCCATTCAACCAGAAGTTAATGCCAGTTTTTGTTGTCTTATTGCGCATTCATTGCATTTAAGCTATCATTTGAAACAAAATGCAGGTTTTCCTCGGCCATCTCCAAATGTGCGAATACGTGACAAGATATATACAACAACACATGTAACGGCTACACTTAGTTTTACAGCTTTGGCTTACCCAGTGCCCTATCAATCAAGTTTTAAATGGCAGAGACAGACAGGACTGATGTGGAGTACGCTGGCAAATAGCAAGGAAATAAAAATCATTACGTCCAGATTGTTGACCAATCTTACAATCGTAAATGTTACAAAGTCAGATTTTGGGAAATATCGCTTATTTATTGAACATGCAGTTGGTATCTTTGAGCAGATATTTTACATCGCAGCGAAAGGTAACATTTTTATTTCAAAACAATTACATATGTCGACATATATCTTTAATTTCTGAATGTTTCTGAATAATAACAGCACTACTTTGCCTTTATGAGATATACGCATTACATCAATGTATTAGAAGTAAATATGAATAAATTATCATTCGAAAAACTTTAAGTGAAATAAGAGGGGTAACTATTTAATACTATGCAAAATGACTCAGCACTAGACTAAAATCTACTATATGTAAGTGACGCGAACTTTTATTTTCTTTTCACTTAAGCATTTTTTTCAGCGCCACCGGACAAATCGTCTGATTTTAAAGTAATAGAAGAGAGAACGACAGACACAAGTGTAACTGTCAAATGGAAGCCTGGTTTAAACCATGGATCAGATCAACATTTTATGTTACAGTACAAGAAAGTTACCGACGATGAATGGATCAGTATAAATGTGACACATAATAATGGTTCAACGATCAGTTACACAATTTAAGGTCTATTGAGTGTCACACAGTATAAAGCTAACATTACTGCAATGACCGATGTAGGGAGTTCGGATAATATGTTCATCATTTTCCAAACAAAAGGTATGAATTCCGTTCTTGCATACTTTACTTAACATAGATACATTGTATACGTCATTATCCCAAAACATTATAAGCATACCATGATCTTTGGTTTATTGTCATTAAATTATGTCATTAGGTGTTTATAATTACATATTATTGCACCATGCCATATTGTGCAACACTTCCTTTATCAGTTAGCAAATGATCCACGGATTTGCTTTCTATGTATTGATATGCAAAAAATATTCACGATATTCAAGATACGTGAATAAATGAGACATTTGTTCATAAGTTTCTTAAGGAGGCAAGTTTGCTGATACTCACCATTCTAATAAACTACTTGCTCGGAAGGAGAAGGAAGTTATTACCTTATAGAAAGCTTCACAAGGAATTCAGTTACTCTGCTGTGGAAGCCTTTCTTACAATGACGGGATTTTGGTTGCAATACATATTTATTCTAAGATAGAATGTCGTACAAGAATCACTTCAAAGGAAAAGGACAATTCATAAACACATAAATTTTTAGTATGAATAACCTCATTTAGAATAGATAAGATCAAATGCCAATAAGCAGGCACCACACTATTACCTGCAGTTTATGCTATTGTTATTTTATATTATAAAGTGTCTCTAAATTTTGCAGCCGTTTTTTTTAAATTTGTAATTCAAAGGCGAGAATATATGCCCTTTCTTACTATATGAAGACACAAATACGATACCATTTAAATACTAGTAGTCCTTCATTGCTATTGTAATTTATTATATACTAATCGGCTTGTATTTCACAATTAAATACGAACGGGCAGAAACAAATCCGTATTGTACCTTTAAGATCTGTATTGTACCTTCCATATTGTATGGTGTCGGACTTCTTTCATTAATATGCATGACCTGGCACAGATCTATAAATAGCGCACATAAAAACTTCACTTAGTTCCATTCGAATATCGAGTAACATTGAAGATTTCGTTCAATAACAAAAGAACAAACAAAAAGGTAGGGCTGTCATCGATAGAGACGATATCGATGTATCAACGATAATTTTGGTCGATCGATTATCGATTTCCATTTTTAAAAATCGATATTTTACAGGAAAAATAATCCATCCAGATAAACACTCTAAAATAACATTTTTGCCTGCAAAGAAATGGCCTAAGTAACAGAACTTCTCTAAAAACGTCATGTCTAAACTTGTACCGTAGCAGTCTTTATTAATTTTTATTCATTTATTTCATAAATACAACACAATCAAACAGTAATATGAAAAGTAGGCAATAAAACAAAAAATAACATTAACTTATAACAAGAAAGGTATATCTAATATACTATTCAAATATATTCAGATATTTAAACACTATTCAATTTGGTAAAATTGGATATTACACCGTCTAACTATATCTCAGTTCTCTATAATATTTATGTCCCTATTAAGTAATTTTGCAGTGCATAAAATAATGTGTTGATGTTTAATTTACTGTATACTGTTGTATGATGCAAAGAACGTGATAAATAAAGTATGTTCCACATTCGACATCGTACTCACCACATGAGCTTGCAAATGATTTAAACAGATCAAAACAAGTCAATACGGTACATATCATTCTTTGTTAAGTTAATAAAACTTTACATTCAGTCACTGTTGTTGCATTTATTGCATTTAATTTATCTATTAACATTTATGTTTCAGGACAAGTCTTAGCAGAAATACCAAAAAGCTACACTCAACTTGAGAAGAAAACAGACCAAGTCAAACGTAAGTATCAGTTAAAAACATATTTAATTTACTAAGTACATTTTAGTACAAATAAGTAAATGTGCAACGGTAAACCAATGAAGAAGTAAAACTCTCTTTTTTTTTAACGTTGAGGTGAATGCTAAAACAACTTTGATTACTGAACTTTAGACTGATTAGCAAGAACATGAAAAGCAAACAGGTATACAGTTTAGTTATATTATATGCTAATATAAAACATATTGTTACGATTTTTTCTATAGTACTCAAAATTCAGGGGTGGGGTGGGGGGAAATCAACTGAAAACTAACACACATTATTTCTTTTATTAGTTGATTCTGTGTCAGATTATAATTAATTACACTATTCAAAGGCAACAAATATAATGCAAAATTGTATACAAAAAAATGATTTCTGAATATATTGCAACTTTTTGTGTTTGTTAAGTCTACAAATAGCCTACCCCATATGAAATATAGTGAAAATGCAATTTTCGAAAAATATTGTATGGACATAAGGCAAATATTCATAACTTTGTCTGTTGGCTGCTAATCAGTAAAATAATAAATTACATTGACGTCATTTGTAAAGGTATATTTCTATTTTTATTGAAAAAGGAAATGTCTCCGACGACAAACTTGTCCTGTATGAAGAAATTAAAATATCAAGAAGTAAGTGCACTTTACTTAAACCCAGCAAATGTAAAGCTTATACAAATTATCTAATTTAGCCCAGTTTATTTCCATGAATGTCTGTATATAACTATCTATACTTTTGCCAATAAATAAGTAAAAATATGTTTGTAATGGCTTTAGTTTATCCAGCATATAACAGTACTACAATTTAAGCGTTGTTATTTCACAACCATTTTTCGCACTTGCTAGCTTTCTGGCAAACATACATAATAACACATAATAACACGTTCACTAAATGTATAAATAATCATTGCTTTCTGCATTTTGAAGTAATAATTATATAAAATGTTTTTGACTTGCTGACATTAAGATCATACGATAAACCATTTCATTTAGAATTTCTTTACGTTGTGAAATTTATGAAACATGACATTTCAGGTGGTGAGGAAAGCCTACAGAAGAAAGGAGACGGATATGAAGGTTCTTAAACTTCAAAAGAGGAAGGCTTAACGCCGAAACGTTGGAAGTTAATAATTATCTATGAACAAACGCTACACTTGTTGTTGCTGATTTTTCTTATTTGTTATAAACTTCAAACAAGCAAATTTGTATCCATGTTTCGTTTTGAAACCAGCTGATTTTTCAATTTTATTTTTTTAAAAGAAGGTTTTGTCCATATCATCAAAATCAATGAATCAGCGTTTAAAGAAAACATTAAAATGTTACTTTAATTTTTGGCACCATTTAGCATTATATCTTGATATCGTAATTAGGCTGAGCGGTGTTAAAAGGGGAACAATAGGAAAATTTTAATAAATATAGGTTAACAAATTCAAAAATAGAAGAAAAATATACGAGTTTATATTGATAGCAGAAAATGTATTTCTTTAATATCTTTTTTGTATCTGTGCATTTATTTCCTTGCATTCATAATTGTAACTTTGGATAAAATATTGGCATTTTCAATTTAATTATAGTCTTCATGTAAATTGTTCAATTCTATTAGTGAATAGCAACGTATTTATTTTAATAATAATGGTAAGAATTCTTAGTAATAAATGTGTTCGCTGCATACAATGATAACGTTTTAGGAGATATAGTCTTCTGTCTCTCTACAGCAAGAATATATTAAGTGTGTTATAGTAATTGCATTTGTTTTTATGTACAGACCCTGTGTCAAAGATGGATATAAAATGTCCGCTTCTGAATACAAAATTATTAGACCTGGTAAGTACGAAATGCCTTCCACTCACTATGTAATGGAATTGCTTATATCTCCTCTACGAGTCACAATACGACAAATTAATAATCACAACGATGTTATGTTGACGTCAGTTCAACGTGATATTTAGCGCCATATACGCATCAAGAAATAGCGCTTTCAAATTTCATGAAATATTTCACTAAATAACATGTTTTAAACGAAATGTCACATTGCACAAATGTTTTGATCAATTTATACACTTACTGAATTAGTTATTCTCTTTGCTGAATAATTCGCAATAATTTTCGCTCGAACTGAATTCTGCCGCAAAACGTATTGCCGTTTCCGGTCCTGGCGTGTTTTAACAAATACCTACTGTTGGCGCCATGCTTGCGCGAAGAAAATGTTCCATCATATTTGATCTATATTTACAATAAAAACATATTAGAATCGAAATAATTTATAGCAAAACAGTGCTTTATCACTATTTATACACTCGGGCGGTTATACGCTGTCCGAAACAATTTCACTCGGGCTGCGCCCTCGTGAATTTATTACGCCCGACGTATAACCGCCCATCGTGTATAAATAGTGATAAAGCACTGTTTTGCTATAAATTATTTCTTATATATAATGACGTCCTGAATTTCCTAATTCCTTGTATGTTCGCGTCTCTACGTCGTAATGTCTTCAGGGATCCTGGAAAAGTGTATTCTTATACTGATAGCAGATAAATATAAAATTGTCAAGATATCATTGTATGATCAGGAATGTGCTTATGCCTTTTAAATCTTCAGATGTGTAATATATATCGCTTACTAAAAGTGATTATGGACAAAACTAACTGACAAAACATGTCGATTTTTCAATGCTATATACCGACCAGCTGCTGATATTCTACTAGATATCTCGCCTTAATTATTATAATTTGTTTTGGTATGGCCCTGCTGTGGACTATTTTTCTATTTTAGATCAAATGTGCCATAAAGCTTTAATTTCATTTTTTCCTTCTTGATTTGAACGCCTTTTCTGTTGCCTGAATAAAATTCCGCATTATTCTGAAACATTCAGTGGTTCCTACAATTATGTATTTATGTGATCAAATTTTCCGTATTATCATTACACAGGAGCAGCTGCAGAAACGAAAACAAACAGAAAAAAGAATGAGACAAGCGAGAAAGGAGGAGGTACAGTCAGTTTAATTTGTCATGATAATATTAAAATAAGTAAACCTAAGCCATAGAGATGGATATTGTAATTATAATGAGAATATTATTGATGACTGATAGAATTGACATACACATTATGTAATTGATAATTACTTAGTCATGCATAAAAATATATGATGATGTCACTGTGCCTATCTGATAATACAATGTATATATTCTTTCTTAATTATAGTCTCATTCTTGCATGTACATTCATAAAAACAGCTGTACTTATACAATTAAAATTGCAAGACCATTCTAAGATAGAATTATAAGAGACTGTTGTCATAGTATTTACAACAATATTGCATAGCCTATCTAACTAAAGTTAAAACTTGAGCTGATGGTGCCAATCTTGACTTAACTTCTAACCTTAATAAGCCTAAAACCTGCCATAAGAAAATAAATTCTAATATGACCAACGATGCTTTAATCATCACAACGATGTTATGTTGACGTCACGTCAACGTGATATTTAGCGCCATGTACGCATCAGGAAAAAAGCGCTCTCAAATTTCATGAAATATTTTACTTATTAACATGTTTAAAACGAAATTTCACATTGCAAAAATGTTTTGATTAATTTATACACATACTGAATTAGTTATTCGCTTTGCTGAATAATTCGCAATAATTTTCGCTCGCTTTACCGTTTCCGGTCCTGGCGTGTTTTAACGAATACCTACTATTGGCGCCATGCTTGCGCGAAGAAACAGTTCCATCATATTTGATATAAATTTTACAACAAACATATTAGAATCGAAATAATTTATAGCAAAACAGTGCTTTATCACTATTTATACACTCGGGTGGTTAAACGTAGTATATAAATAGTGATAAAGCACTGTTTTGCTATAAATTATTTCTTAAATAAAATATGAAGGCAATATTGGCACAAAAGTACACTCTAAGAAATGGATTTAAAATATCAATTATTACACATTTAACTTACAAGAAACAATTTATCACGATATAGAACTTAACAGTAGAGTTTATGTTGCAATGCTTGACATAAGGAATGCGTTCGACACAGTTTGGTTAGACGCTATTTTCTATAACTTACATCATTTAGGCATTTGAGGCAAAATGTGGTCAATACTCGTCGACATCTATTCTGATATGGCAAGCTGTATTTTTGTAAATAGCACTCAATCCTGCTTTTTCCCGGTAAAACAAGGAATTCGCCAAGGAGTAGTTATCTCCACTTGGATGTATAACCTATTTACAGACGAGCTCTTAAACATTTTAGAACAAAGTGGTCTTGGTACAACCGTCCTTGGCCATCAAACAGGTAACACGACCCTTGCCGACGATATAGCACTCTCGGCGACCAGTCCAGGTAATCACCAGAAAATGTTAGACATAACTTACCGCTATACATGTAGATTTAGATACATAATGAATGCCAGCAAAAGTATCGTTATCGAATTTGGTAGACAGTCACGTACTTTAAACCCAGTTATCGTAAATCTTGGACGAAATACAATCAAGCAAACCCAAAAAGTAAAATATGTAGGTATACATTTGAACAGTTAATTAAATGATCAAGACAAAGTTGACAATATATGCCAAAAAGCAAAGTCTTCATTATTCTCCCTCTTATCGATCAATCTTGATCCGGATTACAGAAACCCCCTGAAATCAGCATCGCTAGTATCTAAAATAGGCCTACCGAGGCTGTTATTCTGGGCTGAACTATGGAATAATCTAAGAAATCAAGATTACATTTTACTGGAAAGTGCCTTAGGTTTGCTGCTAAAAAGGTTCAAAACTTTGAAATCCGAACTCGAACTGACACGTGCCTTAGCATGCTTGGCTGGAAATCCCTCCATTCCGAAGTAGATAAAAGAAAGTTATGTTTTCTGGGTAGTCTTTGCAAAATACCAAATAAATTGTTAGTTAAACAAATTTTTAATGCGAGGCTCTCAGTGTACATTATGTAGGACAGACGACAAACAAAAAGGATTTATTCCTGATGTTGTAAATCTCCTTGTCAAATATAGAATATCCCATTTTCTCATTTACTATATCCAAACAGGTAATTTTCCAGAGAAAAATAAATGGAATAGTGTATGCAGAACTAGTATTCTATATTACGAAACGGAATCCTGGCGTTCCCGCATTGAAAATGATAATGATTTCAGCAGATTTAGATTTTTACATACTAATATTGAACACGCTTTAATATGGTCATGCGCAACCGATAGTGATAGTTTAGCTTATGCACATATAGTAAGCAAGCTCTGGATAATGAAATAACCGAAAGGGAACATATGGTCTTATGTCACTTTTGTGGAATGTTATTCACTGACTCTCTTTACCACATACTGTTTGACTGCTCTAGAACTGAATCCAAACGGCACGTATTCTATAGGTGCATTGAAACAAAGTTTGGCCAAGATGTGATATTTGAACTTATAAACTGTTCAAATGAGACTAAGCTGCAGAAACTAATCGGTAGAAAATTGAATTTAATTACTCATAAAAGAGTACATAAACACTTTCTGCGAATAGCTATTCACTTTGTTGCAAAATGTTTAAATATTACTCACCTACTAGAGTTAAACGATTTCTGACCAATTGTGGTATTGATCACCTTTATACCTGCGCAAGCTTTAATTATACCATAAAGATTACCTAATCACTAAGTATCAGACTAGCCTAAATTGTAAAAACCAATTGTAAACGATGTACTGAAACAAACCTGGTATTAGTTCAGTTGATAATATATCTCTGACTATTCCCATTCTGATAACAGAACTGTTTAGTTTCAGCCGATATTTTGCAGATTATTGTGTACCTTACTTGTATATTTTGTTATATATTTGTCATTTGTACTTAACCAATCTTTTCTTGTATATGTGTTATTGTTTGTGTGTTTTGATTACTACATTTGTATATTGTGTAAATATGTTAAAATCCTTGTACACAGGAAATAAAGAGTATATATATAAGATGGTTATAATATCTGCAATACAATATTACAGAAAGAGGTAACCAAAAGAAATAATATTTCATAAAAACCACAGACTGTCCAAAGACAGCGCAACTTGACTTATTGAAACCCTCCATTATAATAAGACATAAAACATTTAAAAAGGTCAAGCCAAAAGGACAGAAAAAATATAGAAGGAACTGTTAGTGTTACTATATACACAATAGGTTTTGTAACAAGAAAGTAGTATACACATTCAAAATCAGTCCTTGTAGACATGATTACTTAAAAAGAACAGAAAAAGCCGCAAAAATAACCCTAAAATAAGCCCCCACCCCCACCCAAGAAATAACAACCCCACCCACCCCGTGTTATTAACTAATTTCAATGTATCCATTATAATGCGTATAAACTATCAGTACGCCTTTTAAAAATAAGAGAGCAGGATTTTGCTGTCAATTTTACCATATCTGGGCTAGAAAGAATAACATTCAACTTATTGTCATCTGTTAGGTTCAACTGATTATCAGTCGATAATGATTTATCAAATAAATTCTTCCTTATAGAATCATAGTTATCACAGACTAACAAGACATGTTTTTCGCCTTCAACTCCTACTCCACACATTGGACATACTCTCTGGCTAACCTCAAGCCTTTCAAATCTGCCTGTTTCTAGTCTTATCGGGGCCACCTTACACCTAAATTTCGATACTGCAGACCTATCTTTATATGGTAGATTCATTTTAACATACGGCTCTGTTTCAAAGCTGAATTTAAAGTATATAGTTTATAATGTATGATTGTTGAATGGTTTACAATCCGTGCTTTATAATATCATTTTAATTGTTCACACTTATTGAATGGCTTGCCTGTAAATAGTCAAAACTATTGCCCGAGGGTTAAAGAACAAATGGGCAATAATTTTGACTATTTGCCGGCAAGTCATTCAGTACGGGTTTAATTATTTGACATAAAAATGTATCTATTGCTACCTATTTCAGGCAAGACTGATCTTAAAATGCATACTAATCCAACAGATTATATGAATTTGGAAGAGCTATCGACATCAAAGTCGTAAATAGTAACCTAGGGAAGTGTGTGACGAAAGAAACTGACATCGAAACAGAAAATTGTTCCACCAAATATTTAACGTTTTTATTAACATGATTAATAAGTGTTCGTTTATATCATTGCACAAATATGCCTACAAGTGGTTAAACAGTAATTTGTAAAAGTCAAAAGAAACCAGATAAATAGCTTCTTTGTTACATTTGTTGTTGACTGCTGTTATCGTTTGTTTTTATCTAATATATACTGAAACAAACAACTGAAACACAATTTAAGGAAGAAAAAACACCAAACTTGAATGACTTCTAGTTTATAGTACAGTATGTTAATTTTATTATACTTATCAAAGCAAAAGAACATTTTGGTTGAAATTGATGTTTGTGTACCAAATTAATGTGCAATATACGTCCACAAGAAACTCTTGTAAATTCCGTTTTATAAAGGCTCGTGATACGATCATAGAATTATGTAAGAAAATGACTATATAATTTGTTGATAATACGAAAGATGATCCCTGTAAATGTATAATATTATATCTGTAGTATTGAAGTTTTGATACTTTTCCTGATCAAAATGACGTTTAGTCCTTTTTAACATGACGTGGAGCAAATAAATTTTAATGGTTTTAGTTGTTAATGTCTTTGTAACATGACACAAATAAATGCACTACACTGGCAATTCATTGTTATATTTTTGTTATCTGATCACAAACCCCATTTAATACGTCGAGCAAGTAGTACATTGCCTGTGTGAAAACGTTAAATAGAACCCAAATATTATCCTTAAAGGTAGTAAAGGAAGAGTATAACGCTTTACAAATTTTTATTCGCTTAAAGTGTTGTATCTGTTTATTATATATAGAAATAAAAATCTATACAGTTGTAGGAAAGTTTTGTTTTAATTTAATTGCAGAATTATATACAATATTCCCTGCTTTAGGAGACGTGATACAGAATTTCCGAATTAATCTTTTATCCTTGTATGTCAGCCGCATTAGTTTAATCCCTTAAACATTTATATTCTTAAGCATTATATAAAATTTATAAATGTTTTTACATTAAAATTAACAAATGAATGAAACATCTGTAACACTTGAGCAGGGCGTGGTGTATAAAATGCAGTAAAATGTTTGGATATAGGGGATTACAGCTCGCTATAGGCCCCTTTTCAAATAAGAAGATAGCAAAGACATTTTACTTCCTTCAGTGACATATACTATCTATATACAATCTGTTTTACAACGTTTAACTTCCACACTTCTGACTTCCAACTTCCACACTTCTTACTTTTGACTTCTTACTTCTTTCTTCTAACTTCCGCACTTCTGACTTCTAACTTCCGCACTTCTGACTTCTAACTTCCGCACTTCTAATTCCAACGTCCTGATTTCCGACTTCTTTCCAACTTCCACACTTCTTACTTCCGACTTCTTGAATTTCTTACTTCCCTGTTCAAATATCCGCACTTCTGACTTCTAACTTCCTGACTTTTGACTTCTGATTTGCAACTTCCACACTTCTTATTTCCGACTTCTTGACTTCTTACTTCCCTCTTCTAACTTCCGCACGAAGTTGGAAATCAGAAGTCGAAAGTCAGGAAGTTGGAAGTCGGAAGTGTGGAAGTTAGAAGTCAGAAGTGCTGAAGTTAGAAGTAGGAAGAAGGAAGTCAAGAAGTTGGAAGTGAGAAGTGCAGAAGTAAGAAGTCAGAAGTGGGAAGTACGGAAATCAATTGTCCCTCCAGGGCTTCCATAAATAAGTGTATTTAATAAGAATGGATCTAGAGTCTAAGATCTACCTCGTGTGTGCGCACTAAGCCGTCAGCACCCTCTCATAAAAGTGTGGCTTCATCAGCAATTGTAGCATCAAGTTTCCCAAATAGCTGCATCATTTGGCAATCGACAATACGGCGGGTGCCCCATTTTTGGGCAAAAATATAAATGAAATGTACAATGGAAACTGATCAGAGAAATTTTAGATATTGAAAACATATCGATCAATCGGATATGTTTTACACAAGTTATTGGTTGCTATGCTAACCAGTGGATGTTTTGATTTTAACGCGCATGCGCCCTTTACGTGTGGCAATAGAGCTCTCAACCATAAGAAAACCTACATAAAAATATCATCATATTACGAATTGTTTTGTCATTATAAAGATAATTTTATTCAAGTAATTTATCATACAGTATAGTTTGATTAAAAACATATGTGTTAATTAAACATATCTTACCTTAAAAGTCTGCTTTATTCTTATTTTCGTCAGTAAAGAACAAACATTTCCAGTTTTTTTCCACTCATCGTTATTTATATTGTGCAGTCATGTCTTTTTGCCCTACGTAGAGTGCGCATGCGCGAAAATTGTTTCCTGTTGCCACGGAAATAGCTCCCTGTAAAAAGGTCTATAGATCTATAAATTTTGATGTTATGACACACTAAACTGCTTAAATTCAATAACATATTTATAATTTAAATTAATTAATGAAATACAATTGCTCGTATTTTTAAGATTAGATATTACTTTGTATTTTGCAATATTATATGACATTAAGTCTTCTGTTGGCTTTAATATCTTTTCTGCAGTCATTTCACACTTGTATTACATACAGACATTATCATGAAATATATTTAAATAACGGTTATTAACTGATAAAAATGTTCTCAAGTAAAAAGTAAAATTTCGAAGTTTAAGTCCTAATAGTTAATCTTTAACTTCTGAAGCAATTATGTGTAACAAAACGGGTGCAAATCAGCCATTTGTAAAGTGTTTTGAAAGGTGATATGTCTGACAATTTAATATAGTATTATATCGACAAAGTTAAAATTACTTTATGAGAGCGATTAAATCAATAGCAATCTATTGACCTTATTATTAGACTGATACTAATGTATCTGTGGTTGGCATAGTGTAATTGTAAACACATTCCTGCTATATTGATATTTAGAATGGACCTTGGAATGGAACTTGTGCATGCTGAAATCTTGTAAAAGATGTGGTAGCTTGGTTGTAAAGTATCACTTGACCAGCCTGCAAGTCTCCAGTTCGAACACTGCCTACGACACGGATAATAGCGTGTATTTCAATAAAATATCAATCTATCTCAAAGTCGATCCTAATGATAACTTCGTATATCACGAAACCCTTCTAATTTATATTTGGATTGAATGCAGCGCTTGTCGTGTACACAAAAAGCCCATATATTTTGAATATCGGGCCAAAGCAGCATAATATTTTTATTATTCTCATATGTATGACTTGGACTTTGAAATTGTTATTTACGTCTTTTTGGGGTTTTTTCTCCTTTTTTATGTTTGTTTTTGAGGGCAGTCAACCTATCCAGTGTTCCTGGATTCTGTAACAGTACAAACCTTTTCTCCGCAAGTAACTGCCTACTTCCCCACATGAATCAGAGTTGGAGGACTAATGATTTCAGACAGATTGACTCCCTACAAATCGTCACAGAGAACATTCGCCCCATCCGAGGATCGAACTCACGACCCCGAAGTCTGTAGATCTGCGCTCTCCCTGATGAGCTAACCGTGAAGGGTTGTTTACGTCTTAACCGAATATATTTCAATCTGTAGATGACAGGTGACTGTAAGCGCCTAACTTTATTATGATATTTTAGTGTTGGATGGTATTTCAATTATTAATATTGTCATTGCCGAGAAGCATGCTATCGCAGTTAACATGACACCGTCAAAGGTATTTTGTTTCGTAAGGTCACATAGTTGAAACTGGTTCTTACACGGAAGTTATTGAGGCATTAAACAATTTGAACAAAACAAAGAGCGCTAAGATACAATCAAACCTGTTTCTATGTGAAACTAATACGCCATACGAAATGTCCTTAAAATAGTGCACAAATCGGAAAATAATAAACCAAGGAAGTATTGATTTCACCTAACTTTGCCGTATCACCTGGAGAGAGATATTCATAGGGGTTTTCTCCAGAGTACTAATAATGTTAGTTTCCTTATTTTCTAAACTTCTAACTTTTCAAAAGTAACTTGTTACACTTGATTTTTATTTCTATTAATCATCTTGTAAGAACTTCTAAATATATTTTTCGGAATTCATAGTAAACAGTTATCTTCATTTTCGCATGTCATGATACGTACCGTACTGGAAAACAATTACCTAACTTCGATCTGTTTTGTGCAGCGTGTACAGTTGTACAATGCTTAAAGATTAACACACTTGATGTAAATTGTTGTCATTTGCATACATTGAAACCCAATAGTTATGCCACATCTTGGTCCATCAATGAAAAATGCCGATGAACGTACAATAATATTTACATCAACCCTCCGTAAGCAAGCTGGTTAATTTCCTCGAGCGCCAAGCGAGGTTTCGAACCGACATCGGTGATGGGCAATTGATTCAAAATCAGCGACCTTTACCGCTCCGCCACGAACTCCCAAACACATTAAGTAAAGCGATACAAAATCAATAATTTAAAACACACGTTAGACGAATAATAGACTAACGTTATAGATGGTATGTGCTCTAGTGGTGCAGGTACAAGGGCGTAGGAGCTGGGGCGGCAGGGGCGGCGCCCGCCGCCCCAATATTTCGAGGAGCGGCGAAATGCCGAACTCGTAAATTTTTGAAAAGGCTAGAAAATATAATTGAAAATAAATACAGCGGTCTTCCATTTATCATGAAGAGCATCGGTGACTGATATGTACACAGAATCTTGTCATATCACTGACACCTTGCTAGATCACCTTGGTGACAGGGTATTGTACAAATCGATAATCTGCAACGACAAAGGTCGCTGTATTTTCACGCCCCGCAGACTCGGGTTATAGGCAATACATTAATTTAATTAATGAAAGTTATTCGTACTTAATTGCTTACTGCCAAAATTGCAATTAATGTTGTGTCTCAAATTCTGCCGACAAAGGAAAGTATCTTGAATAAAACACAAACGCAAATCGGGATCTTTAGATGTCTTTACATAAAATATATTAAATTAAATATTTTTGACACTTAAATATATTGTTTGAAAATCAAAAGCACCAATCATAATGATTAAATTCAACGCATAAAATGTAGAAAAATCCTCATAGATTTTACAAATCTAGTAAAATTAACAAGTATTACAGCTTCTACATATTCAATGGTTCAAAGAAAACAGTGAACTGCGTTTTACCTTTATAATGCCATTTAATGACTAAAATGCTATAAGGATTTGATTACCCCTTTAAGTCAGGGTCTTGTGCTCCATCCCCTTCTTAGACATTACTGGTTTTACCCTGGCAAGACATTGTCCGTATCTTAATATCGTACCGCCATTACAGTAAACTGTAAATAGGGGTGAAAACTTGAAAAAAAAAACGAGTATGTTCAACAGATACTGAGCAGTCCAAGAAGTCGCCAGATTGCACCATTTACTCTAGCTATATGCAAATTTTTTCCAGGGCCACCCCGGACCCCGTTCATACGAGTGGGACACCCCCTCCCAAGCCCACCCCCTCCGCCGTCCCAATGCTTAAATCGTCCCTACGCCCCTGAGGTATATGAGACAAAATATCTTTCTTTGCTTATTTGATGTTTGACCAGTGAAAAGTAGTATGGGTTACTTGAATCCTTATTCATCCGCATGTCAAAAAAGGGTATTAATGTATTTTTTTCGCACAGTCCATTTTTGTCATTGAAGACAGCACCAGGAAGAGTATAAGGGTAAACCATAACACTGTAATAGTTTGAATAACAAATTGTACTAATTAGTATAGTATTTAGTGCCAAAGAGGTAACTGCTTATATGTGACATTTAGCAAATGGTGTGACTGTTATATTGCAATAACTTAAAACATGGGCAATGTAAATAATTGAATTCACCCCACTGCTGATTACATCAATTCCTTGGTTTATCCTAGAAACAGAAGTTTTCATAATGAAATACTATCACATGTTTCTGTTAATAAGAACTTGTCATTTCTATCATAAACATCTCCAAAATCGGGTGCATAGTGTAATAAAAACATGGAAACTGATTCATAATATTGTATATCAATACATGACCGAGATGGGAGGTCAGGATTGAAAGGAAATGTTGTGGAAATCTGATGTTTCTGTTCATTGTGTTTCCAAACTGTATAAATAAACAAAACAAAATATATATATATGTGTGTGTGTGTGCGTGCGTGCGTACGTGCGTGTGTGTGTTTTAAGATTCTGCATGCCTAATAATATTGAGAGTTGGGAACAGCATTGTATAGTCAGAATATGCATCCCTGTGAGGCTTAAGATAGACTTATATTGTGAAAAATCTTTACACCACGATCGAATCGCAACTGCTTATTTCTATTTCCGACGTTTTATACATAGGCGTAGGGGCAAAGGGTGGGGAGGGGGACAGGGTCCCCACCTGATATTGAGAGTGGGGATCAGCATATGGTTTGGCAACCCCTCAAACTTTGATCTTAAAACCGGATTTTTTTCTCACAAAAACAGTAGATAAAGGTAAAAAACATTTAGATGTACTGATATGGCTTTGTGAATTTGATATTTTGTCTTGTACGAAAATGTTAAGGGGATAGCTTGCCGGACACACTATTTCCTCCCTCCTTCAAACTTTGAATTCACTCCTACGCCACTGTAACAGGAACATACACATTCATTCCCTATTGATTAAGTCCAAAGTAGTCACGGAAAAGAAGTGTTCAAATGTAGAGATTAACTGGCTGACATTTTAACCCTACATGGGACACGGATTGTCTAGTTTGAACCCTTCGTAGGACACGGATTGTCTAGTTTGAACCCTATGTGGGACACCAATCGTCTAGCTCGAACCCTACTTGTGATAGTGATAGTTTCGTAATAAATTCATATCACGTATCATTTTTTATTTTTATTTGTCCATTGATAAAAGTTTAGATTTAACGCAACATTGGTCGTGCACTTATCATGAACCCAGTTATTTATATATCGATGCAAGTTTTAAGTCAAAATATCATGACAGAACATGTTAATTGTCACATATATGATTTTGACCTTTAAATAGCTGTTTACGTCTTGACCGAATTATTGCACAAAATGTAGTCTTTCAAATGGTACAAATATAAGCGCCTAACATTGTCTTTTGAGTTTCAAGGTTTCTCAATTTTTATGGCATGATC
>NW_026460284.1:0-65157 GCF_021730395.1 Mercenaria mercenaria | reverse complement strand
CACAACGAACTTGGGACGATGTTTGGATTAATCGTACCCTGACGTTTTACAATTTTGATACTCTGAGCAAAATGTACATACCTGTTGCGATTTGCAGTTTTTGAACGCCTTTATCTTATTTGACGGGCATTGATTTTTACACCCTAATTATTCATCTTTCCTGCTGAAGGTAAAAATATTAATTCTTGAAAGTATTTCTATATGAATGTTTTTTAATGACACACACGGCCTTTAAACACATCATCACTACACGAACTACACAAACACTTTCTACATTGAAGATCTTCTTTCTTTCTTTTATCTAATCTAATCATTTTGTATCGGGTTGGATATCTCCATTTTTACATTTTGAGGAGGGACCAACCCATTTCTTTTTTTTCCTTTTTATAAAAGGGTTTTGTAAATTGCTTAATAGCACTCTGGTCATCTACATTCCATTTTACACTTACTACATATGATTAGATTTTCTAATGTTTTCAGATTCAGAACATTCTTCTATTCCTTTTGTTATTTTGCTCTTTGCGCCTATCCTTTAGGAAAGTCAATGGAGTCAGTCGAAATCTCAAAGCTTTCTCTATGGAGATGGTCTTTTGGTCTTTTGGACTCAGTGTTCTTATATTTTCTGGATCTTTGGAATCATGGATTCCATTCAATATATGAGTACTAGAGTTCCGTTTTAGCCGGTGCTAGGGATCGTGAGAGGTGTTGCATATTTCATTACCTCTAATGTACAGATTCAATTAAACCGAGACTGCTTTTGTTTTGCTTGGTTGCATTCCATGCTTCCAAAGAATCTTTTTAAAGATTTTGTTACTTTTGAGTACTTTCTTTGTATGGTTTACATGACAGCAGAGACGTTAAATTGGTCCGAGGGCTGGAGATAATATATCATCGTGTTTGGCGCAATTTATGATTGTTGACCACTCTTCCAAGATCGGTCCTCGACAAATCAACTAGGCCTTGTTCAGTATGCCGTCAAACAAGTAGTGTATTTCCCGTAGAACGTTTCTTAAACGCTGTCCTATATACTTTACATACAACTTGCGTGCGGTACATCGCTGTGTTCTTGGCCAATATATTTGTTTAACCCGGCTAAGGCTCGCGCCTATTTTGTCGGTTAGTGACTCCATTCTCTCTATTTAACGCCGATCTGTTTTATTGAGTCAATCTCGTCATCGCACAACAACGCTGTAATTGACTCGTCTATCTTCTCCTTTTCTCTTTCTTATTGCAATGCCAACTTTATTTAGCTGTTGAAAATTTGCATTCACTTCATCTTCAACAAAGTCATCGCCGGTTTTAGGTTCCTTCGTTAAACTGAACAGAAACCCCACCCATGATAATCCTGTATCCACCACTCTGCAGCATAGTGGTCTTCTTCCACCTAAGAGATAATCATTGTCTAGAATACTGCAGCTGAGACATTTTACATGTTGTAGGTTAGAATTCTGAACACAGACTCGAATGCGTTCTTATATACACTCCATAGGACCTCGTTCTCAGCAAGATGATGTCGTTTCTAGAAAGAACGGTATCACTCTCCATTCTGATTAGTTCAATAAAAATATAATTGGTTATAACTAGTTTGAACCAGTAGGCCACGTGTCGTCATTAGCATTCGACCACCCAGTGTTAAATCAATACGTCTGCTTATCTGTTTTATCCGTATTTTCACAATACATAGAACCTTAAATTTGCATGGAACGAATAATTCATTACACTTCTTGTCCAAATATGTTCCGCTGCTGGTCGGGATATGAAATAATTTTGAATTGTTCGTTTGTTTTGGGGTTTAACACTATTTTTTCAACAGTATTTCAGTTATTTAACGGCGGGCAGTTAATCTAAGCAGTGCTCCTGGATTTTTTTTGTAGTACAACCTTGTTCTCTGCTCTGAAAGAAAGAATAGATGAACCATTTCTTTGCTATGAATTGTTATAACATTACTGCCGCTGTCGTTGTTGTTGTAGTACCAAAGTCTTCCCGCTTTTACTTTTTTTGCATGATTTTAAAGCCAATGAAAACAGTCCATGTAATTTAATACTGTAACAATGATTGATAACAAGGGCATAAACATGAAAGCACAAGAACCATAATATTTTTTGAATTAATATAATTATCTCCGTGAATAAACATAATGAGTAGTAATGAAAACTTTATAGTGAGTATCATTTATTACCATTATAGTCTTTTTCAGACAAAGAATTTAGTGTGTGCATGAATCACATTTGGTAATATCTCAGTGTTAGATTTCTATTCAACTTCCAGAACTGTGTCCTTGCAATAAAGGTGGAGCCTCGGCTTTCAAGTGTCTATTGTGCGAAACAAAATTTTGCCACGAATGCTCCAAGACGCACGTCACTCGAAAGGATCACAAAGTACGTCAAGATCGTCAAATAACAGGTAATTAGATTTCTTTACTTGAGAAACGTTTAGTGCCATGGCCTTTAAGTTTGTAATATTTACCATGGTAAATGCAATTGATTTTAGTATTATAGTGTGAGTAGCAGATTTTGTTTTGATGCAGTAATAATTTGAAATATTAAGAATAAAAGTACGATTATCTGTGTCATGTCTAGCCAGAGAGATTAAGTTGAGTTAGACGTCGCACCGTACATTACTTGAACTGTATTATATGGCCAGAATAACGATTAGTGTTTTGTGTATGAATAATAGAAGATTCATTATTTAATTGATTTAAGTTTTATTTTGAAATACGAAATTTAACAAAATAATTATGTAGATATCTAAATATAATAACCCATTTTCGGTGCCGTGAATTACAAAATTGCATGCACAGCCTTAAAAATGTTTACTTACACAACGAATTATTAATATCTTTGTAGATAGAACGAACGAGCATTTGATATTTTTTATTACAAAGTATTACTACCTTAACTGTTTATCGGACAGACTTTCACCAAAAATTATTGTTTACCGATGTTGCACAAGAACAGAAGTTTTCGAAAAGGTGCAATGTCTAATAACAGGGACAACTTTTTCTACACATGTACAGTACTGAACATAAACTATATATGACAGCAGCAATGTTAACAGAACTGTAGATAAGAAATGTATACAAGTCTAAATAAAAATACGCCTGTTTACTGTTACCTGACCAGCCCTGAAAAAAGAAAACCGATTCCACTTTTTATGATATTTTGATAAAACTCTACACAAATGTGACAATTTCAATCAAAAATGTTTGACACGTCTCACATACGTTGTATGTCTCAAAGTATCGTACATATTACACACCATTTCTCAGTTGTATAGCCAAGTGTAATTTCTGTTATCATTTTAAATTCAGATTGGTAACTTTTTAGTACGATACTCCAGCAAATTATAGCTAAGCTATTTAATAGTATTAGTAAAGTAACATTTGTGTCCGTCGTTGCATTATTGTGCTTCAAACGACATATCCTCGTAAGCTATTATACCATTTTCAACTTAACTTGACAGGAACGTTTCTCGAATGGTCTATTCAAAGGTGTTTAAACATTACATACCATGACCTACTTTGGTTTCAGTGGAAAATGAAAGGCAGAAACTTTGTACTGCAAACCCGTGACTTATTATCCCGAGCGCTCAACATAGTATACATATCATACACGGAAACATTACCATTTATTTTATTCTAGCACATCATCTTTAAGATTTGAAAATGGTTTACAAATAAATAAGGCGATTTTATTGTTTTTAATTAAAACAAACACTCGTGAGGCACATTTGAACTTGTTATTGAATTGTAACAGTTGAACAAAATGAATGGCAAATGTAGCAATTTATGAAATGAAATATTCAAACAACAGAATCATAACTGTAAAGGTAACGTGTTACTGAATGACTCGATCAAATTTTGATATACATGATGGAACATATAAGGTGTAATTTATGTTAGCATTACAATCAAAAGTCTTACTTTATCTTCTGTACATTGAATTATTTAGTAATTCATTGACTATTATAAGTATTCTGGCATACACTGTTCCCAGTTTATAATTCGTGTCCTGGCAAATTTGCTGCTATCATTTTTGTCAACTGTATTACGCAAATAAAAAAGCCGACACTTCCTTAAATACCAACGGTTAGTTGCGGGATAAGCTCCATTTTTAATTTCTTCTAAGCTCGATCCATATCATTTATTTACTTTGAAACTTGGAAAAGAATAGTATATTCATACAGTTCATTTTCCGATCTTAGGTAATTGTGTTTATGTTCAGTAAAGAACTTAAAGTCTCATTAATTCATTACATTATATTCGAAACTGTACAGTACATAAATCCGCCCTGAACGTATAAAATAACTAGTTATGCACTGCTTGACACAAACCTTTGTTAACAGCCCCCAAGAGCTTTAGTTTGTAGAAAAAAAAAGATAACCTTAAAACTAAGTAAACTGTTTATCTTTCTTTGAGACACACGTCAGACTTCCTAATAATAGTCCTTACAGTTATTAATATGGTCATAATTGCGTATTAATACATAAGAGCACCTAATATGAGAAGTCTAAAACATGAAACTCCCGACTGATTTATTCTGTCAATTTTAGTTAATAAAAAACGTCCCAGTGCGTAATTTGTGACATGCAAGAAAGATACCTACACCTTGCTTCTCACCCTCGGGATCGATAATCTTTCGTTGAGACTCGGCTGTAATTTCCCTTACCAAATGTTTACATCTAGAACGAAAGCATTGGGCAAATATCCTTACAATACCTCATATTTGGGAACTTATAATGTCCTCTGTATATTTCGGTAGACAGAATTTATGTGAAATAATCACCACCACAATACACCGGATCAATTACAGTTGCTCATAAAAGAAATATTCCACTACATCGGACGCTTTCATCAAACAACACTTTTTTTAATCGGATCTCTGAGACGTTATGTCTTCAGTGAAACAGTGAATAACACACAATACTGCTACACATGCATACACTGGTATGAGCGTCCGTACTAGTGGCAGGCTAAATTAGTCGAAACTTGATGAAGAACACTAATCAAATCCTATTAGTAACATATATATCATTGTATTTTTAGCTTACCTGAGCAAAAGGCTCATGGTGAGCTTTTGTGACTGCTTGATGTCCGTCGTCCGTCTTCCGTCCGTTAACATATCTAAAAAATCTTCTTCTTGAAAACCACTGAACAGGTTTACACCAAACTTCATAGGAATGTTCCTTGGGTGGCCTCCTTTCAATTGAATTCCACACCGAACGGAAGGACAAATCTTTAAAAAATCTTCTTGTCCAAAACAACAAGGCGTAGGGCCTCAATATTTGGCATGTCAGATCATCTAATGGTCCTCTTTTAAAGAGAATTCCTATAGTTATTTTCCTTTCATAGAATTTTTTCAAATTCACATATATGATGGGAAATTTTGTGCTGAAAACAATGAACAAATAAAAACAATGGTTCACCAGGCTTGTTTTTTTATTTTTAAATGTTTTGAACACACCCACTGTTGCTGAAACTGCCAGCGAGTTTTCAACATTTTCATAATTTTCAGCTTTTTTATAAAACCAACCAAAATATACATCAAGACAGCATAATAAGGTTGATTCTTTTTACAGACTTTATTATATACTTATTACATATCATAGTCATATTTGTGATACTATATCCTTACAATAATGGGTACAAATGAAAAATAATTCTTGTTTCCTGTTCATTTTTGTGAACTTTTTTCAATGAAAAATACACATAGTGAAGAATATATTTTTAAATTTTGAAAAAAACTGTTTCATAGATTTTTTTCTTATTTTTCTTGTGAATGAATAATTGTATTGTGAGAATGAAAATGGCTAAAAATGTATGGGTCACCAGGCTCAATTTTATGTTAAGACGGCTTGAATACAACACCTGTTCGGACGAAAAATGGCGCGAACCTGACCAAATTGATTACATGTATATCTGCTAGAAGTTAAAACAAGTTTTAAAAATTCTTAATTCTTTCTATAATTGAATACTAAATAATCTGAAAGGTGATATTGTCTTATCAGTACTAAGTCAATTGTCTTACATTATATGAACACCACTGTCTTTGTATTAAAATGCGATGTGAAAACACAACCACAAAAATGGCAAGATACCTGGCAGGCATGATACTAATAGTCTTGTCAGTACAACATAAACCAGTAAAAACATTTGATTACTGATAAAACTTATCAAAAATGTTATTTCATTCAAGATCTCTCATATATATGTCTGTCACATGTCACACTGTCAAGAAATGTTGACTTAATTTCAGTTTTCCATATAAAGTGTCGGCAGCGCGGAAAGATGCGCATAAAAAAGCTATAGGAATTCCCTTTAAGATTATTTAACTTATTCCCCTGGGTTGAAAAGAGGCCTCGCTTCGGGGGTCCCAAATTTTACATAGAATTATATAGGAATACATTTTGAAACTTTCTTGTCTGAAACCAGAAAACTTAGGCCTTTGTTGTTTGGTATGAAGCATTACCTTGTGGTCCTCTACCAAAATTGTTCAAATTATTACCCTGGGGTAAAAAGGCCCCGCCCCAGGGGTCCCAAGTTTAACATAGACTTATATACTAGGAAAACTCTTAAACTTTAATAATCTTCATGCCTGAAACTGGAAGGTCTAGGCTTTTGATATTTGGTATGTTCTATTGCCTAGTGGCCCTCTACCAAAATTATTTAAATTATGCCTCTGGGGTGAAAAGAGACCCTGCCCTGGGGTCCGAAGTTTTACATAGGAAAAAACTTTAGAAATCTTCTTGATTAAAAATTCAAGGCGTAGGCCTGTGATATTTTGTATGTAGCATTGCCCAGTAGTTCTTAAACAGGATTGTTCAAATTATGCCCCTGGAGTGAAAAGAGGTCCCGCCTCGGGGATCACTTTTGATATGAGTTATATGAAAAATGCTCCAAAATTATCTGATCATATTTCCTAGACTCTTTTATCATAATTACCTGGTGATCCCAAGAAATAAGAGGTCACTTGACTGTGCCCTTGACCTACTGACCTACTTTATTGTTCCTTTAAGATACAACCTTGAAATTCCGATGACTTACACAGTTTTGCACACCGATCTTAGAAGTGACTTTTAATGACCATGAATGTGACCTACTAACCTACTTTCTTGATATTTTAGCAGCAGTTTGACATTTGAATTAATTCACACAACTGAGAAAGGTTTCAATGCTTACTTTTATTTGACTTTCTTACCTGATGTCTTACACTTATCTATGTACCCCATATAACTAACGTGAGCCATCCAGGGTCATCATGACCCTCTTGTCAAAATACTTTATATATTTGTTATAGCTAGAGGTAAACAGAAAGACAACAACCGACTATGGGTTGGAGCAGGGTCACTTCCTTTTATTGGAATAGTATTCCTTTACCTGAAATGGAGAAAAGACTGCAGAACAGGTTTGTGATAGACATTTAATATTAATGTTAAATCTAAATTTTTTTTAACTTTTTAAATGCGCAAAATTATATTATATTGTAGCGTTTAAAAGATCAACACAAGATGTATATATTCTAAATATTTTCTTTCCGTCCTTGTCCTAGTCAAATTTAATGCTAGTAAAAGGAGAAAGGGGATTAGAGGTAAGGTCATATCAAGAAACTTAATTCAGTAAAGTTTTTAAAAAAGTGAGCAGAATTTTGTAGATAAAATCTAGGTGCAAAAAGTGCAAAATTTTGTCATTTAATCAAGAGCTATATCACTATGTCATTAAGTTAATGCTATCTTAGAAAATTCATTCAGTTGCGTTGGGAAAACAAATGAGGATCCAAATTGATATTTAATGAAAAAAACAAAACTTTTAGGACATAGTGAATCGTTCTCATTCAGTGCATTTTAATGAAAAGTCGCCACTGAAACATTTACCAACACCATATGTATTGCAGTAAAGTTATGTGTTTTTGAAGCACTATTCTTTTAACAAAATATTAAGAAATATGAAGACTTTACTTCTACATAACTTAATCGAATTGATAATTGTATCTACTTGTTTTATATTCATTTCATTAAGCCTTATAAGTTTTAACGTATTCATTAACAACATAAGACCCATTTAGAGTGAATATGTATTTTTTCTTCTAAAATTTAAATGGATAGTAGTTATGTTATAACAATCTGCTATCACAAAAAAGCTGAAAAACATACGTCCAGAAAATACAAATAACACATCATTTTGCTGCTAATAATTGTTTGTTGTAATTTAAAAATAGTGCTTGATATGTGTGTTTTCAGGGTAACAACAACGTATCAGAACGTTAAAATATATTTGCATGGTATCATGTTGATGACGGCTTTATCTATTGTAATCGCTAAAACATGTTCACTTACTAGTTTACTCGTGATTACAATACAGTATTTAGTATTTTTAAATAATTGATATAAATCAGTTAACTGCGTTCCTAATATAGAAACTCGTCTTGGTTAAAAAAAAACATAATAATTACTTGAAATTTTAACATATTCTAATTATGTAATGACTGTATCAATAAGCCGCATCTAGAAACATGACGCATTTCAAAACAGGTTCCATATTCAGAAGTCTTGACTTTAACATTGCTCGTTAACAAAGAGTTGAAATGTCACGATCGTTGTATAAATATAAAAGTGTCTGTCAAACGCTGTCATAGTGTAAGGTATGTATTGATGAAGTAAATGATAAACTTAACAAAGGATAATATGCTGAATGGTAAATATATATTGCTCAGCAGGATATCTGTTCTTTTTGAATGTCTATCCTTTCAGCGGTGTATTTTCTTTTTCTTTCTTTTTTTTTTTTTTTTTTTGGCTTATTATGCTCTTCGAATGGGGAAGCGTATAGTCGCCTCTTCTAACGTTCGTCCGTCCTTCTCGAATTTTCGTCCGGAGAATTTCTAAGCAACCACAGACTGAAATTTAGTAAAAACGGCATAGGAAGCTTCGCTCACAAAAGTTATGTGAATGTTATCTTCATGTTTTGGTCGAATTATTTTCCATTGAGTTATTGCCCTTTGATTTATTCAATATATGTATACTATAGCACGATTTTTTGTCCGCAGTATTCCTCGTCAACCACTCGCTAAAATTCAATAAAACTTCATAGGAAGTTTCACTCTTAAGATGAAATGTCGATTTTATTACATCTCATGAACAGACTCAATCAAACCGAGTCTGCTATTATTCTTTTTTGGTTGCATTGTTTGCTTCCAGAGAGCGTTTTACATATTTTATTTACCTGTTGGACATGTGTTCTCTTTTTGGAGGGGTTTGATATATATAATAAATATGAGAAAAAAGTCACATTTACGGGAATTGAATATAAAATGAAAAGTTGACAGCAAACTATATTAAGTTTTCCTCTACCGGTTTCAATAGATCGTCAGGAGGTTATAATTAGTAGACGTTATCATCATAGTAACGACGTCAACATGACATCGTGTGATATTACTACATGAAACCGTTTGTACAATTTGAGTCTACTGACCTGATCTAAGTAACGCGTCCTGTGCTACTTTATATCATTCTTTATGTCGCTGAAATTATGTGCAAAGTCCTTTTGTGGTTAACTCACAAGGAAATGAAAAAGTCACTATTATTTACTGGTAGAATTTCGGTTCCTTGAACCAGTTGATGTCGGAATAGACATTTGCCCATTGAATATCACTTTGTGCTGCTTACGCTCAAGCATGCAGTTTAGACATTTGGCCTCATACATTTTTAATTTGTCCGTAATGCAGGGGTAATTTTGTCGAAGAAAGTTTGAGTTTTGCGGAGAATGCTTATCAGTCAGTGATCATGGTCCAGGATAAGGGTAAATGGTACAGTTGCCTATATGTACAAAGGGGAACATTTTCCTACGGGCAGAATTATTTTTAAACTTTGTGTACTGACAGAATCAAGTTTAAAACGGAAATATATATTAAAAATCTTTTTTTACACTTTGCCATTGAACACATATATATAAAAAGGTGTTATAACAGCACGTGAGCGCGAGAATCTCTATGTTAACACACGTCTACTCGCTTGTTAAAACACCCGCGAAAAGTGACATGAACAGTAGTATTATGCTAGAATAGCCATCAAAACATTATCCTATGTTGTTACAATTTTATATTTTATTGAAAACGTTCTTTCTACATATGTGAGACATTCAAAGGACCTGAAAATATAATAACACCGGGTAATAGTACGATTGTCATATATGGTCAGAGACCACCAATTCAGAAAAGTACAAGGAATTTACTGGGAATGAGGTAAGTGTATACCTGGGAATAAGGTAGCGTCTGTGCGTTCTGATTGGTCAGTCATGTAAACAAACCCAGGAAGTGATTTTTTTTTCAAAATTGATATTTTTTCACTGCATTTACAGTATTTTATTATACATTTTGCTACATTTTATGTGTATTGAAAATGTTTTATCAAACGAATTTCTCCCGCCATGTCAATGATGTAAACAGGGGGTCATCTCATTCACACGAAAATTACTTAAATAAAGTATCACTATTCATATGTTTTTCGTCCGATATTTTGGTAGAACTAAGATAGTTCTTGAAAAACTTGTAATTATATATACATGTTTCGATGTATGGAAGGCCGTACACGCCATAATGTTAAAATGTAAGTCTATGGGAAAACAATTGGTGGTCTCTAACCATATGGCATTATGTGTTGTAGTCATCTACTGGTTAAAAACAAGTTTCCGGGACTATAGTAATGCGCTTTTCCGTCATTCCGCCCGTCCGTCCGGAATTTCGTGTCCGGTTCATAACTCTGTCATTCATTACGGGATTTTAATTTTACTTGGCATAAATGTTTCCCATGATGAGTCTTTGTGTCATGCGCAAAACCCGGACCTCTGGCTCAAAGGTCAAGGTCACTATTGGAGGTCAAAAGTCACCAGAGTTTTTATGCCCCCACTTTGGGAGGTTGCATATAGATCTGCCCTTGTCCGTTCGTCCGTCCGTGCGTCCGTCCGTGCGTCCGTCCTTTCGAGAATGTTGTGTCGCACCTAGCTCCAGAAGTATTTGATGTAGAGTCACAAAACTTTACAGGAATGTTGGTCAGCCTGTGTAGTTGTGCACCAGGGGTTTCGCGTCCGGATTTATTTAGTCGTGTAGGAGTTATGGTCCCTGACTTTGTAAAAATTGGTCATTTTAGTGTTGTGTCACGCCTAGATCAAAAAGTATTTGACGACGAGTCACAAAACTTTACAGGAATATTGGTCAGCATGTGTTGTTGTGCACCTGGTGTTTCGCGTCCGGATTCATTCTGTTATGTAGGAGTTATCGCCCCTGACTTAGTTAAAAATTGGTCATTTTATTGTTGTGTCGCGCGTAGCTCCAAAAATCTTTGACCTAGAGTCACCAAATTTTACAGGAATGTTGGTCAGCATGTGCAGTTGTGCACCTGGGGTTTCGCGTCCGGATTCATTCAGTCGTATAGGAGTTATGGCCCCTGACTTAGTTAAAAATTGGTCATTTCAATGTTGTATCGCGCGTAGCTCCAAAAGTATTTGGCCTAGAGTCACCAAAGTTTACAGGAATGTTGGTCAGCATGTGCAGGTGTCCTTTGTCATGTAGTGGGGGGGGGGGGGGCATCTGTGTCCCATGGACACATTTCTAGTTTTTTCTGTCTGGTCCATAACTCTGCCATCCATGAAGGGATTTTAATATTTTTTGGCAAAAATGTACCGAATAATAAGACAATGTGTTATATACAACTTTCAGACCTTAGCCCCAAGCACAAGGTCACACTTTGCAGTCAGATGTTAACATGGCATGAACAGGGTCTGTTTCGTGCCCGGCCCATAACTCTGTCATTCATTAAGTGATTTTAATATTACTTGGCACGAATGTTCCCTGTGATGAGACGTGTCATGTGCAAAACCCGGACCTCTACCTCAAAGGTCAGGTCATAATTGAAGGTCAAAGGTCAAGAGGGGTTTTTCTTCCGGTCCGGTCCAGAACTCTGTCATTCCGCCCGTTCGTCCGGAATTTCGTGTTCGGTCCATAACTCTGACATTCATGAAGGGATCTTAATTTAACTTGGCATAAGTGTTTTCCACGATAAGACGACGTGTCATGCGTAACACCCAGAACCCTAGCTTAAAGTTCAAGGTCACACTTGGAAATCAAAGGTCAATAGGATTTTTTCCTGTCTGGTCAATAACTTTGTAATGCAAAACAGAATTTAAGTATCAGTTGGCACAAATATTCCCCTGGATGAGACAACGTGTCATGCGCAAAACCCGGGCCTTTAGCTGAAAGGTCAAGGTCACCCTTGGAAGTCAAAAGCCAAATGGGCTTTTTCCTGTCCAGTCTGTAACTCAACAATTTTTGAAGGGATTTTAATATTACTTGGCACAAATGCTCACCACCATGAGACGGATTGTCACGCACAAGAACCAGGTCCTAGTTCTAAGGTCAAGGTCACATTTAGAGGTCAAAGGTCAAATTCAAGAACACATTTTTCAGGAGCATTTCTTCTTCTTGCACGGAATAATTTTGATGTAACTTTGCACAAATGTTCACAACCATAAGGCACTCTTATTTTTAGAATTACTTCCCTTTGTTTTACTATAAATGACTTATATTGTAAATTTTTTATTACTGGCCGTAGGGAAAAATCGAGACCACTTTTCTGTGGTACAACACGCATTTAACATCAAATTTTAGCTGTATTTTGCCCTATGTCTACCTGGTACAATGTAAAGAGTTTTTTAGGACTTATATTATATAGATTTGTTTACCTTCCCTTTGTCCCTATGTTGATTCTATAAATAACTTATCTTATAAGATATTTTTATAATTTAAAATACAAGTGCTAGTGTGAAGACATTTGCTATGACGGGCATATATTGTACCTTTCAGGCACTCTTGTTTATATTTATAGATGTTATGAAATAATCAACAACTGTAGGTTTTTATATGCAAATTTTAATCCAAGTGTTTTGTTATAACATATTGTACAATATATATATATATAGAACAATATTGTTTTTACATCATTGACAGATATCAGATCATTAAGTTATCCTGCAGTAGAGAAAATAAGGTGCCTTCCAGTAGGGGACTTAGTATTGCATAGCAATACTTCATTTACTTGTTGAAAATTAAATACATCTTGCTTTTACCTACTTTCTATATACGTTGAGTCAGTTAGTGGTTAATTTTGTCTACGGTATAATGTTAGAAAGAAAGCAAACATTTTTGAAAGTGTGGTATCAATTGAGTCGACAATCTGTATCGTTTTGTTGTTTTAGATTATGAATTGTGAGTAATTGCGGTGAGATTAATAATACCTGTCATGTGTTTACGAATCGGAGCAAGCCTCATTACCGCCAAATGCGCAGGGGCCCTCGGGACGGCTATTTTTATCCGATTCGGAAACACATGACTGATATTTTTCTTGCATATCGTATACATGTTAGCACTTTATTCTGGCAGATTATTTTTCTTGAATACCGTATTTTACAAGTAACAGGTAGAAATACTTTCGTAGCACTCTTTCTTATAGTAGAGAATGAACACAAAACGCGGGAAATTAAGGTCCGTAAGCAGAAGTGACGTCATGATGTTTTGCGTTACGCACAGTAACATAGTTCCACTTTAGTTTTATCATTTGTAGCGTAACGTTATGTTCTTACGGTAAACTAACGTATTTGGAATAATGTTCACCATAATAAGACAAAGTGTCATGCGCAAGACCCAGATCCCTAGCTCCAAGGTCTAGGTAACATTTAGAGGTCAAAGTTTAACATGGTCTGTTTCGTGTCCGGCCCATAACTCCGCCATCCATGAAGGGATTTTGAAAGAACTTGGCATAAATGTTTACCATAATGAGACGACGTGTCATGAGCAAGACCCAGACCCCTAGCTCCAAGGTCAATGTCACACTTAGAGGTCAAATGTTAACATGGGCTGTTTCTTGTCCGGTCCATATCTCTGCCATTTATCAAGGGATTTGAAAGTAATTTGACACAAATGTTAACCATATTGAGATGTGTCACACGGTCAAGGTCACAAAATGATATGTGATTTTTGCGAATACAACTGTTGCATTCTTGGGCCTACTTCGGGGGCATTTGTCACCAATAGTGACAGCACTTGTATGCAGAATGGATTTCTTGCGAACAGAAACATGTTTATAATCTGTGGAAGATATCGCTAAAAAGACAATTTACATACATGCTGTTTATATTGACAGATATGAGCTCATCTGTACAAGCTTGTCCAAGCGAAAGCCAACAGAGGTAAGTTTAACATGAGAAAAATTAGAATACCTAATATGCTTGGTGCTTATAACCATTCACTTAAACATTCTCTATTCGAAATTTCACGCATAGCATTATAATTTGAACTGACCCAAAATCAACCCCTTTTAATTTTCCAAAGATATACTCATAGAAACTAACAAGTAAATAGCTTAACAGAAACACAAATTGTAATTTCACTACTACAACCTGTAATACTGTATACCAAGTATATACAAGAAATTGGTATCTCTGAGGGGAGGGGAGCAAATAATTTTCACTCATTGCCAAATTATGTTTTCACTGTAATATAGATTTCATGCTCTGTTTGCCCGCTGGGACGCAGTTTTACATTGTTAAAGCTTTTAATTGAACCGCGAGGCACCTTGATTTTAAGGTAGTTCTGCAAGTTCGATAAACGGAAGTGATGGCGTAACGTCATTTATCCGGAAAACGTAGATTCTGAATAAAACCTGGATTCGGCGTACGGAAATGAAAATTAATTTATGAAATAATCGCAACCTAGAGTAATTTTATCAAAATGGCACTGCTGCTTTATTTCTAAAGTCAAAATATTGTATTAAAACATATGACAGTTTTATCTCATCAAATTATAGTTCATGTCGTTATTCACAACTGTGAGAAGTTTCATCAAAATATACATTGTAGAAAAATTTCTATTCGCGAAAATGTTATGAAAGTTATGATTTTCCCATATACTTCCATAATGAAATAATGCATGAGATCCATATTTTTCAAATCAGTCTAGCAAAAAATCAAGCACACGACCATATCTTTTCAATTTGCTTAAATTTCTAGGTATAATCTCAAGTTTTGAAAAATAAGAGTTTAATCAAATTCTACATTGTTGAAATAATTTCGTTCCAAACGTGCAGAACTACCTTAAGTATACTGGAACGTGGAACGTTACTCTTATACTTAAAATACCAAGTTAGTGTTGCTAAATAAATGTTAATGGTCTGCATCCCCTACAACCACCCCCACCCCCACCCCCACCCCCAACTCCATTATAACTGCAAAATGCCGGTTAGTCTGCGGTTCTTCGTTTTCGATTAGAATTGCAAACTGCAAACTGGTCTGCAGTTCGCAGTTCACAGTTCACGATTCGAATTGCGAACTGCAAACTGGTCTGCAGTTCAAGTTTCAAAATGAAAATATATTATTATTATTATTATTATTATTATACCAGATTCATAAAGCGCCCTTTTCATGATCAATTTCACGTTAAAAGGCGCTTTACATAGTTCAAATGCAGCCACTACTATACAGACACAGAGCGATCTGACCAGAGGGACAGAGCGAGACAAAGCCCCCACGGCAGAGAGATCAGAAATCAGATACAGGCTTGTCCGGCTAACTTAGCCTAGCTCGTTGCGAATAGACAGCCTGGTTCTTTAACGTGCCCAGTGTATAGCACTGATACACGCAAGGATTGCCTGGGTTCCTGACCAGTACACCTCTAGTTGGGTGGGAAACACTGAAAAGCGTTTCTGAAAATTCCCGAGAAGCTGCCGGGGATCGAACCCCCGACCTCAGGATTGGAAGGCCAGTGTGCAAACCACTGAGCTATCCATCCAATAATTTGAACGTTACTCTAAAACTTTTAAGTACTAGGTCAGTGTTTGCTAAATAAATGTTAATGGTCTGCACTTCCTCCCTCTCCGTTAGAACTGCAAAGTGCCGGCTAGTCTGCAGCTCTAAGTTTTCGATTCGAATTGCGAACTGCAAACTGATCTGCAGTTCGCAGTTCACGATTCGAATCGCGAACTGCAAACTGGTCTTCAGTTCACGATTCAAAATGAAAGTATATGGGAACATTACTCTTACACTTCAGGTACCAAGTCAGTGTTTGCTAAATAAATGTTTATGGTCTGCACTTCCTCCCTCTCCGTTAGAACTGCAAAGTGCCGGCTAGTCTGCAGCTCTAAGTTTTCGATTCGAATTGCGAACTGCAAACTGATCTGCAGTTCGCAGTTCACGATTCGAATCGCGAACTGCAAACTGGTCTTCAGTTCACGATTCAAAATGAAAGTATATGGGAACATTACTCTTACACTTCAGGTACCAAGTCAGTGTTTGCTAAATAAATGTTAATGGTCTGCACTTCCTCCCTCTCCGTTAGAACTGCAAAGTGCCGGCTAGTCTGCAGCTCTAAGTTTTCGATTCGAATTGCGAACTGCAAACTGGTCTGCAGTTCGCAGTTCACGATTAGAATCGCGAACTGCAAACTGGTCTTCAGTTCACGATTCAAAATAAAAGTATATTGGAACAAAACTCTTACACTTTTAGGTACCAAGTCAGTGTTTGCTAAATAAATATTAATGGTCTGCACGCCCCAATCCCCTTCATTAGGACTGCAAAGTGCCGGCTAGTCTGCGGCTCTTTGTGCGGTCTGCAGTTCGCAGTTCACGATTCGAATTGCGAACTGCAAACTGGTCTGCAGTTCGCAGTTCACGATTCGAATTGCAAACTGCAAACTTGTCTACAGTTCGCACTCAGTCAAGATTCGAATTTCGAACTGCAAACAAATCTACAGTTCACATTCCAATAGTCTGCAGCTCTTAGTTTCCGATTCGAATTGTGAACTGCAATTTTTCTGTAGGTTGCAGTTCACGATTCGAATTGCGAACTGCTAACTGGTTTGCAGTTCAGTTTGCAGTTCACGATTCGAATTGCGAGCTGTACACTGATTCTGCAGTCCGCATTCAGTCAAGATTCGAATTTCGAACTGCAAACAAATCTACTGTTCACAGTTCACATGCCTAAACAGTTGTTTATTTTCGGTATCCTGATCTACCCTAAATGTTTTGCTAGACCCTAAATGTCTTATGGCTGTTCAAGTTTTTAACACAACTGCACTTTTAATGTTTTAAACATAATCAGTGAAGTTAAAAATCAACTTACTGATGCTCTAAATGCATAACACCCTTATATTTGATAAAAAAATACCTATCTTCCAACACTGCTTTAAGCATGTTACCGGAAACAAACATTAAAGAGTCTGTATCTAAATACACGATTTCTCTCTATCTGTTCTGGGGGCTTTATCCCACTCTCCCTCTGGTGCGATCGTTCTGTGTCAGATGACTTTCGCGGCCTGAAAGGCTGCGTTTGCGCTATGTAAAGCGCCTTTAAACGGGTTTATCATGAAAAGGGCTATGTATAAACATGGTATAATAATAATTTTATAATAATTGAAATCAGAGTCATATACATTATATGTTTTGCTGTTTCGACATAAGATCAGTAATTTGGTCGAAAAAATTTGTTCGTGGTATATTCGAAAGAAGTCCATAATAAATAGAACCTAATTTACCCAATTTTATTTGCGCACATTCGTGTAGAACAAGTGCTTTAATCACACTTTTGCACTACTGGAATACATTCTAAATGAAATGAGACGGTTTACATGTTCATACACCCCACATGGCAAGTTTATTTTTCGAAACTGGAAGTAGGTGTTTATTGTGCGGACGAGAGCGAATATGTGTAGATAGCAGACCACAACTGACAGGCATTTTACTAGGAACTATTCAACCCCTCGTTTTCTTTTCATTTTTTATCCCCCAGCCAAAGGCGAAGGGGATTTTAGAAATGCTCTCCGTCCATGCGTGCGTCCGTCCGTCAGTCCGTCCGTGTGTCCGCAACGATCTTTGTCCGGAGCATAACTCCAAAAGTACTAGAGGGATTTTCTTCAAACTTCATACACTGATAGAACACATTGGGAGGAAGTGCAGTGTGCAAGAACAATAACTCTACCTTGCCTATTTTTTTGAGTTATTCCCCTTTATCATATTTTCTTTAAAAAATTTGTCCGGAGAATAACTCCAAAAGTACTGGAGGGATTTTCTTCAAACTTCCTACACTGATAGAACACATTGGGAGAAAGTAAATATGCAAGAACAATAACTCTATCTTGCCTATTTTTTGAGTTATTCCCCTTTATCATATTTTCTTAAAAAAAATTGTCCGGAGCATAACTCCAAAAGTACTGGAGGGATTTTCTTCAAACTCCATACACTGATAGAACACATTGAGAGAAAGTGCAGTGTGCAAGAACATTAACTCTATCTTGCCTATTTTTTTAGTTATTCCCCTTTATCATATTTTCTTAAAAAATATGTCCGGAGCATATCTTCTTCATGCATGGAGGGGTTTTGATATATCTTGGCACAAATGTTTACCACCACAAGGCGGAGTGTTATGCGCAAGAACCAGGTCCCTAGGTCTAAGGTCAAGGTCTCACTTAGAGGTCAAAGGATACAAGAATGAAAACCTTGTCCGGAGCATTTCTTCTTTATGCATAGAGGGATTTTGATATAACTTGGCACAAATGTTCACCACCACGAGACGGAGTGTCATGCGCAAGATCCATGTCCCTAGGTCTAAGGTCAAGGTCACACTTAGAGGTCAAAGGTCAGACACAAGAATGACTTTGTCCGAAGCATTTCTTCTTCATGCATGGAGGGATTTTGATGTAACTTGGCACAATTATACACCATCATGAGACAAAGTGTCATGCGCAGTTCCCTTCTTTAGAATTACTTCCCTTTGTTGTTACTTTAACTAGCTTTTATTGTAACTTTTTCATTTTTCATTACTAGTCGTAGGGAAAAATCGAGACCACTTTTCTGTAGTACAACATGCATGCTATATCCAATTTTGAGGTGTATTTTGACCAATCTCTACCTGATAAAGATTTTTGTGTGGACTTGCAACTTTTTTTTCTTTTTTTTTTTTTTTTTTAAGATTAACTTCCCTTAGTTGTTACTATAAATAACTTATATTGTAACATTTTTAATAATTGACCGTAGGGAAAAAACAAGACCACTTTTCTGTGGTACAACATAGATGTTACTTTCCAATTTTAGGTGTATTTTAAGGTATCTCTACCTGGTAAGGAGTTTTTTTTTGTGGACTTAGAAAAACAAAAGACTTACAATGGTTACTAAACAACCACAAAATTAAAATTCCATTTGCAAATACAGCTGCTAGAGTAAAGAAATTTGCTGCGACGGGCATATATTGTGACATTCTGGCACTCTTGTTCCCTGTTAGCTTTCCATTCCTTCTTTTTACAGTGGCCATATAGAAAAACATCATGAAAATTAATAAAATTTAGCAGTAAACCACCTCACTACTGACTTATTCTTTCTTCCACATCTTTAAAACCCCTGATGCGGACCACAACTAAACGGTTCTTCAAAGCTTTCCCCAAAATTAATACTTTCAGACACTAACTTGCCAGGAACTTTAGCCTTCAATTATAATATGCCCGGCGGGGGGATTAGCCATGTCTAACATGGCTCTTGTTTCGTTAATTTGTGATAGAACTTTCATGAAAAATAGGTGTAGGAAAAATTGATGTTCTGTAAAGATACGTAAAGACGGCCTGAAGTTATCGGGTTTTTTTAATATAATACAAAAAAAGGATTGGAATCACTGGCCTTTAACCATTCTCTCTGTCATGATGTAGATGCAGTTTACGATTCAAATTGTGAATTATGCACTGGTCTTTAATTAGCAATTTTCATTTGGAACTGAAGTTTGGTATAAAATGGCACTAAAACAAATAAAGGAAACAACTAAATTATTTGACATTTATTGTTTAATGTCCGTATATTTTGAAGAAAATTGTGAGACATATTCAATAACTTCTTTTCATCTAAACAATAATTCCAGATGATAACATGTAATATGCATGTATGTATTAGACACGTTACTTCACAATTTCTTATTTAGCAATATTTAAAAAAAACATTCTAGATGAAGACATAAAAATATTATCCAAATGCATACCACAACGAAGTGTTATTGTATACATTTTAATTTACATATCGCAACATTTTCAACGGGTTTAACGTCTTGATGTTCCGAAAAGAATCTATGTAAACTATATTAAAAATGTACAAGCTATATAATGGAATGAAATTCATTTTAACCATTTAACCTGTAATTGCTTGTAACTGGACATTCCTATTTACTTCCATCCAAATTCCACTGATAGTAAAGGTAAAGCAGTCTGAACAATTTGTATTGAAACCAGAAATGTGTCCACAGTGCGCAAGCACGTGTTTTTTAGTATCCCAATTAAAACCTTGTATCTTGTAAGTGACATGACGCCTTTCTAACGTAGAGTGTACGTCAGATATTGTGTTATTACGGTGAATGTTTGTAACAAATTACAAAAGTTTTAGACCTGTTAGAACAATACATGTCAAAGGAGACAACGTGCGCGACTATTTCGATGCTGGATAGTGAAACTGGGCACACCCGAGGAAGCTGGAGCTGTCATTAGAGTGTTTAATGGCTACAATAAGAATAAAGATATTTAACAATAGCCTGAGTCTGTGTATTTTAAGTAATGAGATAGATAAAGACCATTAAATATGTATAATTTGAGGCAAAATGGAGAATAATTCATGAAATATTGGTGCAAGAGTGATATTTGCAACTTGTGTCATATGATGTGGGTGATGAGGTGGAATATCAACTTCAAGTTTGAATCAAATCCATTTATGACATAGTAATAACTATGATATAGTGAAAATTCATCAAAATTAACCTGAAAACAACATAGAACATGGTGTCTGCACTGTTCCTTAAAATTACGTGTTCGAATTTTTCCTACTATAAGAAAACAGGTGCTTTAACTCGGACACTTAAACTTTTGCCTTATTTTAGTGATACTTTATTTAAGTAATTTTCGTGTGAATGAGATGACCCCCTGTTTACATCATTGACATGACGGGAGAAATTCGTTTAATAAAACATTTTTTCAATACACATAAAATGTAGCAAATTTTGTCAAAATGTATAATAAAATACTGTAAATGCAGTGAAAAAATATCAATTTTGAAAAAAAAAATCACTTCCTGGGTTTGTTTACATGACTGACCAATCAGAACGCACAGACGTTACCTTATTCCCAGGTATACACTTACCTCATTCCCAGTAAGTTCCCTGTACTTTTTTGAATTGGTGGTCTCTGACCATGTGGAGTGTATGAACATGTAAACCGTCTCATTTCATGTAGAATATATTCTAGTAGTGAAAAAGTGAGATTAAAGCACTCATTCTACACGATTGGCGCAAAAAAAAATGGGGAAATTAGGATCTATTTATTATAGACTTCTTTCGACTACACCTCGGAAGCACAATTACTGACCGTGTTCCTTATGTAGTACACCGCGTGCACCACGTTCGAACTCTTACAGTTGATCTCGTTGCTCAGAGGTGTAAATATTTCCATAAATTTAGACCTATATATGGTAGTGCTCAGGAAAATATCCGCACAATCGGAACCCGCTTGTTTATTTTGTTTGCTTTATTGTAGAGCAACAAATTATCGCGTATTTTCACGCGTACATTTCACAGTTCAGTTGTTCATTATATCCTCTACTTTGTAACTGTGTTTTGATTTAAGCTCTGTGTAGCTTATATTTTGATTCCTCAGAGCAAATTCTTTTCACGCGGATATCGACGCAATACTGGATAGCTTTCTTAGTTGTTTCTGGTTGGGATGATTCCCGGTGGAGGTACAAGTGTTTGTCTCTTTCTTTAGAGTATGTCTGTCTATATTGGGTTTCTGTGTATAGATGTCGTGACGTCGTTTCAGTAGAGTAGCGGAGTGCTAGTTGAATTCTCGGATGGATTTGGTTCCCAAGCTCATGGAATTCCTTTAAAGAGTCTATACTATACGTCCACAGACCCCAGATGTCATCAACAAACCGGAAATACTCTAAATACTATATATTGAATCGTGAACGCCAGACCAGTTTGCAGTTCGCAACTAGAATCGAAAAATGAGCAAACAGCATACTAGCCGGCAGTTTGAAATTCAAATAGAGGGGAGGGAGTGCAGACCCATAACCTCTATTTAACAACCACTTCTTTAGTACTAAAATTATTATAGTAACTTTCCTTGTAATTTCCTTTTCAACGGTGAACTACAGACCAGTTGCAGTTCGCAATATTGCGAACTGCAAACCAGTCTGCACTTTGCACTTTGACATGACCATCAAATTGTGAAATGTATTCTATTTTGCAGTTCGCTGGGTTCGCTGGGCAGTGCAGGTGAGACTGCAATTTGAAATTTGAAAAGTGGTTTGCAGACAAGATGCAGTCTGCAATTCGAACTGCGAATGACAGACCAGTTTGCAGTTCGCCATTTGAATCGTGAAACTACAGACTAGTCTGCCATTTACAATTCGATTCAAAAGCTATGACCCTCGAATTTTTAAATGCATTCTTGTCCGCAATTTGCGTGACAGTGCTGATCAGACTGCACTTTCAAATTTGAACCGTGAACAGCAGATTGCAGTTCGCCGTTCGAATCGCGAACTGCAGTCTGGTCTGCAGTTTGTACTTCCCTTCCGAACCTAGGCTTCAAATTGTGAATTGCATTCTAGTCCGCAGTTCGAAGGGCAATGATGATCAGACTGCACTTTGAAATTTCAACCGCGAACCGCAGACCAGTTTGCAGTTTGCCATTAGAATCGCGAAATGCAGACTAGTTTGCAGTTTGCAATTCGATTCCAAAGCTATGGGCTTCGAATTGTGAAATGCATTTTTGGCCACAGTTCGTGAATCGTGAATTACGTATCAGTCTGCAATTCAATTCCAAAACTATGGACAATTCACAGGGCACGCTGATCAGACTGCAGTTTGAAATTGGAATCGTGAACTGCGAATTGCGAAATGCAGGCCAGTTTCCAGTTCGCAGTGCGAATTTCAGACTAGGCGGCAGTTTAAAATTCTGATGCTTGGTGAGTTTTGTGGGGCTGGGGTGGGGGTGGGGTGCACACCCATAACCTTTATTTGGCAACCGCAAACTTAGTACTAAATTACAAGAGTAACGTTCCTGATACTTTCATTTTGAATCGTGAAGTGCAGACCAGTTTCCAGTTCGTCATTTGAATTATAGATTCTGTAAACTACAGACTGGTCGACAGTGTGCAATTAGGGAAATTGCAGGTTCATTACCTCTATTTAGTAACCATTTATATAGTACTGATTTATAAAAGAAACGTTCCAATATACTTTCATTTGAATTGTGAACTGTTTGAAGTTCGTAATTCAAATCGTGAACTGCGAATTGCAGACCAGTTTGCAGTTCGCAATTTGAGTCGGAAACCGAACTGCATATAAGCCGGCTATCTGCAATTCTGATAGAAACATTTTAATTTACATATTTCAATGTAAAGTCTGGTGAAGACATATACACCCATTCGTCTACAACCATGTATAGCCAAATGTAACTCTTGAATGGATTATAGTCCAGCCCGTTTTCTCTCATGGTGTTATCATATCTTTTTATGGAAAGTTTTACTGAGTTTTTTAAACAATGCAGCCCATGCTCATTTCATAAACAATTACCTAGAAAATGTATTAGAGAGAAAAATGTGAAAGATTATCTCGGTTGCGCAGATGAAATTTCTATTTCTGCATATGATTTTATTGAAAGTTTTTTTTTTTAAATATTGGAGCGGTTTTTCATGGATAACATTTTATTTAAGAAATAATTTATAGCAAAACAGTGCTTAATAATTACACGAGGGCGCAGCCAGACGGAAATAATTTCGGACGACATATAGTCGCCCGAGTGTATAAATAGTGATAAAACACTGTTTTTCTATAAATTATTTCGATTCTAATATATTCTTTATTGAAAAATTTATATCAGATATGATGGAACTGTTTCTTCGCGCAAGCATGGCGCCAAAAGCAGGTCTTTGTTTATGCACGCCAGGACTGGAAATAGTAATACGTCTTGCGACAGAGTTCAGTTCGGGCGAAAATTATTGCAAATTATTCAGCAAAGCGAATAACTAACTCAATATGTGTGTAAATTAATTCACACATTTGTGCAGTGTAGATAAAATATTTCATGAAATTTGAAAGCGCTTGTTCTTGATGCGTACATGGCGCTAAATATCACGTTGACGTGACGTCAACATAATATCGTTGTGATCAGTAAGGCATTGTTAGTCATATTAGATTAAAATGTATTTTACTTGAAATGATGTTTTCAACTTAATTATGTTAATTTTAAAATTATTACACAGAAATGTTTCATGGGGGGATCTTCATTAAGTGTATATAAGTTATCCGATTGGTAAAAAAACAAAACAACATTGCTGCAAGAAAAAAAGCTAATTTTGAACCTCTGTCGGTATTCTGTCAATTCTAATGGTGGGAGAGGGAGTGCAGACAGTTCGCAAATTGAAAATTGAAACTGAGAACCGCACACTAGCCGGCAGTTTTCAATTATAATGGAGACGGAAGGAGTGCTGACCCATAAACACTATTAAACAACTACTTACTAAGTACTAAAATTAAAATGGTAGCAGTCCAGCCTTGCACTTTCATTTTGAATCGTGAACTGCAGACAAACTTGCAATTCGCAGTTCGAATCGTGACCTTCCAACCAGTCTGCAGTTTGTCATTCCATTCCAAAGCAATGACCATCGAATCGTAAAATGCATTCTAGTCTGCAATTCGCAGGACTGTGCTTATCAGACTGCACTTTGAAATGTGAATCGTGAACTGCAGACCAGTTTGCTGTTCGAAATTCAAATCGCGAACTGCAAACTGGTCTGCAGTTTGAAATTCGATTCCAAAGCTATGGGCTTCGAATTTTGAAGTGCATTCTTGTCCACAGTTCGCAGGACAGTGCTGATCAGACTGCATTTTGAAGTTTAAATCGTAAACTGCAGCCCAGTCTGCAGTTCGCAACTCGAATCGCGAACTGCAGACCAGTTTGCAGTTCGTAATTCGAATCGCGAACTGCGGACTACAGACCAGTTTGCAGTTCGCAATTCGAATCACGAACTGCAGACCAGTTTGCAGTTCGCAATTCGAATTTCGAACTGCGAACTGGGAACTACAGACAAGTTTGCAGTTCGCAATTCGAACTAGAAACTGAAATCTGCAGACCTAACAGTGGAAGAGGGAGTACAGACAATTAACATTTATTTAATAACCACTATCTTACTATTTGAATTATAAGAGAAACGTTCAAAGATATTTTCATTTTGAATCGTGAACGAACTGCAGACCAGTTTGCTGTTTGCAAATCGAATCGTGAACTGCAAACTGCGAACTGCAGACCAGTTTGCAGTTCACGAATCGAAAACTAAGAACTGCAGTCTAGCCGCCAGTTTGCCATTCTGAGAGGGAGTGCAGAGTACTAAAATTAAAATGGTAGCATTCCGGCCTTGCACTTTCATTTTGAATCGTTAACTGCAGACAAGCTTGCAGTTCGCAGTTCAAATCGTGAACTGCCAACCACAGTTTGTCATTCTATTCCAAAGCAATGACCATCGAATTGTAAAATGTATTTTAGTCTGCAAGACCAGTTTGCAGTTCGCAATCCGAATCGCGAACTGCGAACTACAGACCAGTTTGCAGTCCGCAGTTCGAATCGCGAACTGCAGTCCAGTTTGCAGTTCGCAATTTGAATCGCGAACTGCAGACCAGTTTGCAGTTCGCAATTGGAATCGCGAACTGCGAACTGCAGACCAGTTTGCAGTTCGCAATTGGAAACGCGAACTGCGAACTGCAGACCAACTTAACTCAAATTGAAAAATTTTCTTTTTTGTTGCCATGGAAACAAAATGGCCGCTATGTTGATCAAATATTTAAATGCTCATAACCTCTCATTTTTAAGCCGATTTTGAAAATTCACTTCTTTAAATGATTTAAGAAATCATAGCAGAAGGAATTGTCGTAAGACCAACATTGTCCTTCCCTTTTAGTACAAAATACTTTTAATCAAATATATGTTAGGACGCGTATCAAAAAGGTATGCGACACTTTTATCTCTTTAAAACATGTTCAAGGAGCTATTTACAAGTACTTTGTTTATTAAGGTTGTGAGCCCACAATGACAATAAGCAACTGACGTATTCCCCGTTTGCTGTTTCGGTACTTTTCGTTTTTCTTACGGACAGCCATGTGCGCATTTATGATCCGAAGAATGCCGAACTGGCTTCCCGCATGAAATTGCTTCATTTCATTTAAGGTCCACTTCTGCCAGCAAAAAAGAACGTTGTAATTACCTAAGTCTTATATGCAATCCAATATATACTCTTTTAACGAAAACTTATAATTTGAAAATGAATGATATTGGAATTAAAAAGAAAACTCAGAAAAAACGCAGTGAAACATAATAGAAAACGCCTCTCATGCTTGATTCTTTTAATCGAACCAATGAAGATCCTGCAAATGTTAAAAGATTTGGTAGGTTTTCATGCTCGTTTGCATTTATGACTGCGTTTTCATTTAACCATATCATATTTATAAATCCCCCGCCACAAGTGGTGGGGGGTTATAGGAATGGTCTCCGTCCGTCCTTCCGTCCGTCTGTCCGTAACACTTTCGTTTCCGCTCAATATCTCCTAAACCTCTTGAAGGATTTTCATGAAACTTGGGTCAAATGATCACCTCATCGAGAAAATGTGCAGAAACTACGAGTCAGCCTTGTCGACTCAAGGGCAAGGTCACAACACAAGGTTAAAGGTTTGAGCCTTCCATTTGTGTCCGCTCTATATCTCTTAATCCCCTTGAAGGAATTTTATAAAACTTGGGTCAAATGATCACCTCATCATGACAATGTGCAGAATCTATAAGTCAGCCATGCCGGCTCAAGGTGAAGGTCACGACTTAGGGTGAAAGGTTTGAGCCTTCCATTTTGTGTCCGCTCTATATCTCCTAAACCCCTTGAATGAATTTGATAAAACTTGGGTCAAATGATCACCTCATCAAGACAATGTGCAGAACCTATGAGTCAGCCATGCCAGTTTAAGGTCAAGGTCACAACCTAGGGTGAAATGTTTGAGCCTTCCATTTTGTGTCCGTTCTATATCTCCTAAACCCCTTAAAGGATCTTCATCAAACTTGGGTCAAATGATCACCTCATCATGACAATGTGCAGAATCTATAAGTCAGCCATGCCAGTTCAAGGTCAAGGTCACATCTTAGGGTGAAATATTTGAGCCTTCCATTTTGTGTCTGCACTGTATGTCCTAATTCCCTTAAAAGATTTATATGAATCTTCGGTCAAATGATCACCTCATCAAGATGATGTGCAGACCTCATGAGTCAGCCACGTCCACTCAAGGTCGAGGTCACAACTCAATGTCAATGTTTTGAGCTCTGTATCTTCTAAACCCCTTGAAGGATTTTCATGAAACTTGGGTCAAATGATCACCTTATCAATACGTTGTGCAGAATTCATGAGTCAGCCATGTCAGTTCAAGGCCAATGTCACAGCTAAAGGTCAAAGGTTTACCCTTTCACTATCCATTCAACACTGGAATATTACACTTCGATTTCGAAAAGAATTGAGAGGAACAAACATTCATCAAATAAGAATGAACTCATTTTTATATTTATCTTGCAACTTCTATGCAAAGTGCCTGATATTACAGAATAGAATAACATACAACTGTCTTTTGATATCAATATTATCAGAATCGGCAGAGACGGAAGGGTGAGGTTCAGCCCAAAATAACCCCGACCTGATACATTGATATCAAAAGACAGTAGCTTGTTATTCTCTATCGGACTGCCGCAGACATTCTATCTATAATCGAGACTTTTTGTATGTACAAAAGTGAACCTTGTCCATAGTGCGTTTTACTGAAAACATCTGAACAATGAGCGCATGCCTCTAAACTTTTCACAATCAGTCCCATTTTTTACATCCTAAATTGTCGTCTGCGTCGACTATATCATTTAATGTTTTGAAGGGAATTGTGTTAGATTTTTTTATTATGTCTTTTGGAAACTTTTTTCCTCAATACGGTCGGGCCTTGTGCGTCCACGTTGACATTTCAAACTGCACCAAACGGGCTTTATTGAAGAAACCATTCTAAATAAAATACTTTAGAACACAGACTGAAGTTGATCTACTATTTTAAACCGTAAGAGGCATAACCTCATTTATTCATCATCTCCTTATGATTCCATATAGAGCATATTTATAACAAAAAACACATTGGATTTTATTTATTGAACAGGTTAAAAAGTGATAAGAAATAATACACAAAATCTCTAAAGAAAGTTGTGTATCATATAATAAAAGGAAACACATTGATGTTTTTTCACCGTTCCCAATGTTCCTTTTCGGAAAATATTTATTATATTTTTTGTCTGAAACGCAGTTTTACCGCAATTTGTATCTTGTTAGCTGAAAATTCTTGTTATTCACCTCTAATTTGCTGCAAAGCATGCGTTTCTGGTACTTGAAAGATTGAAAAGCAGTAAAGAATGACGTTACAAAACTGACGTTCAGTTTCGCACTTAAACATTTCATACAAAAGGTAAAATGCAAATTTACATAAAATCTGTCGTGAAGACCCCTCCCCCTCCCCCACCCCATCCTTTTTATTCTGTTTTCCTGTCGAGAAATGATTAAAGAAAACTATATTATAAATAAAGATTTGTTTCTATTTTCCCCAACCCCTACCACGATTACTCCTTATTTGATGCCTTTCGCAAAGAAACAATTTACTAAAAACTAAGCGCAAACATTAATACTATACTACCCCTTTAATAGGGAGCCAGATATGCGAGCAATGCATGATAAACCAGTTCTTATTTTATCGGATACTGTATCAGTGTATGTAACAATTATAGTACATGTTTTAGCATTATCATTTTTCAGTGTCATATATACATTTTGTGCCAAACTTAGTGGAAATGAACATGTTGAAAATTTTCACCGAAATGCGGGCGAATAGCTTTAAAGTCTTAAAATGCCTTTGTTTAAAATGTGGCTGCCTGTCATTCTTCGTCATTAACATGAAATATGTCATTAACATGAAATATGGTATTTTTTATTAAATCCTGTGTGATAATTGTTTTCTACAATTGACAAAGGTTTTAATATTTATGAATACCGTAGAAGGTATTATTGAATCAGTTGTCTTTGATTACCACCCTTTGAAGCTCTAACTTTACAGGCTTACATGCATTATTAAAACTAGCGCTTTTCTAACCATATAATTTTGCATAACATCTAATTGGACAGCTGTTTTATCTGTTTTTAACATAAAAATTAAAGTCTTAGGGAACTTCAACTGACGTCGATATATAATTTACGAGGTAATATACTATTTTTGTAAAATACGCAGCACTGTACATCATGAGAATATATTTTGATAAAAAATCATTTTTATGTACTTCGATTGTCCTGTATATATCAATTAAATGCATAATGAATACAACGTTTGCGCGACTTTAACGCCATCATTTGTGCAATACTATGAACGTCACGGTGTTAGATTACCAACACAAATAAAAAGTAAATTTACAAAACATCTGCTGTGAAGACCGTCCTTTTTTATTTCATTTTCTTGTTGAGAAATTATTCAAGAAGACTATCTTTGAAAATTAATAACTTTGATATCTCCGTTTTAATTACATCGGCTAAACGTCCTTGAAATATATTGAAATTTTTCGCTATTTTTCTCCACCCCTACTACGGATACTATTTTTATGTACTTTTCGAATGAAATACTTCACAAAACACAACATGTAAACAATCATATTGCACTTACCTATATTCTTGAGTTTAAAAATAATGTTATAAAAAGCCTGAAATTAACGAAATTATGACAGGAAAACGGCGATATCCTTTGAGAAATACCAGCACCGCTAGGGAACACCCCATAAAGGAAATGTAGATTCGGAAAGATTTTTTTTTTTGCCGAATGAAAGACAGTAGATGTTAGGACAAATAGATCTAATATCAGTCAAAAATATCATATTTCAAAATTTTCGAAGGATACCTGCGAACAGCCTTAAGGGACCACTAGAGCTAGAATTAGAAATAACGTTAAATGACTTCTTATGAATTGCTTGATAGATTTTCACCAAAATTGGTATGTAGCATCCTCCTAGGGTTCTCTCCTACATTTGGCGAAAATAGTACCACTTATCTGATTTAAGGGACTGCGAGAGCTTAAAATATAAAAACTTTTTATACTCAACCCAGTTTTTTTCCATGCATGATTTATTCTGTCATGCAATTTTTAATTCAAAGTCAAATTGTCCACTTTGTCCTCTTATTGAGTTTGTCGCATAACATGAGCCGCTTTTTATCAGTTTTAAAATGAAACTGAATACAGTGCATAGATTCCTTGGTTTTTATGTCGTTTTTCTTCGTTATTTAAGCCGTCATAGAAACAAGGCGACTCCTTCTTAATGGATAATGTTTTTTTGTTTTTGTGGGGTTTTTTCACTTGCATTTGAAGTAATAGAATACATTCAAAATATTTTGAATCCTTTTGCCAAGTGTACCGTGTTTACATACATGTGTTATTTCTTTTGCAGCTACAGTCAACAGTATTCGGCGCATTGTGATCACCAAAAATTGACCACAACACATTTTCAACTTCATTTGAGTCGTTTAGATGGGTACAGCAACCAATAAACAGAAGTAAAATTTATCTAGTGAGATATGACTGAAAAGGAGGAAGCCAGCGAGGCAGTATAAATATTGTATCTTACAGATAATAGACAGGCATGGCGGTGCCAATATGTTTGTGTTATTGTAACAGCCTTAATATAAACTTTACAATTGTCAGTGATATATATGATACCAATTTACTTTTTATTTATATTTCTTTTTATTATAAATTATAGTTTTTCATTCATATCCTAACAAGATACATGTTTCATCATTTTGACTTTAGGTAAGTCATGCATTTTAGACATTCGATTTCAATACTAAAAGAACCTACAGTTACACTGTACAATATATTATCTATATTCATCAAATTGTATGTAATACAAAGTGCCACGAATAATATAAGTGTTTGGGAAGGATCGAAAGCAAGTGTGTGCATTATCAATCTATATATATATATATATATATATTAATTCTTTTCATTCGGGCGAATATTTTATACATAGAATCCAAATATTTGACATGCATATTTTACCCAGGTTTTTGTAGAACACCGATTATTAGATTGGGGTATGTCGTTAGGCTAACTTATTTAATCTTCACACTTAGATAATTCCACGGTGGCACAGTGGGCCAAAAGCTGCTTTTTAGTCACTGGGACGGAAGGGCGTCGGTTCAAATCCTACTGAGATCCATTTTTTTTTCTTTTTCTTTTTTTCTCTTTGTGTGATAAAAAGGTCATTTTAGTGCCGCTTGGTAAAGGTCAAGGTCACAGATATTTTTTTCTCTAAAATAGATTTTTTTTCTCAATGTGATCATTAAAAAAGTGGTTTCCGCTTTATAATTTTAGTTTGGACTTATTTACTGCCACCAAAATTTGTGTACAGCTAGCTTATCTGAAAATTTAGCTTTGAATGATATTTGGGGTCACTGTTACTAAAAATAGAAAAATGACTTCCACTAAATATCTTTAGTTTGGATACACTTATTGTCAGTATACTTAGTGTGTAGATAGCTTTTATCAAACACTTAAGGTTGGGAACGTTTTTGAGAACACAAAGTCAGTGTAGCGAAAATAGAAAAATGGGTTCATATTTGAAATACAAAATAGTTTGTTTGTGCTGTGGAATGGAAGGGTGACGGTTCAAATCTCCATTTTTTTTTATCTTCGTTTCTTTTTTTCTTTGTGACAAAAATGTCGTTTTAATGCCACTGGGTAACTTAGGTAGAAAAATAGTTTAAGCTCAATATCTTTAGTTTAGGTGCACCTATTGTCAGCAAACTTTGTGTATAGGTGACTTTTACCAAAGAATCATAAATTACACAATGAAATGACACATGTACTTTTCTTATACCAGTACTTCTGAATGGCATGATCGGGTGCAGTCAGATATGTATTATAAAATATGACTATTCTGTTTAAAGAACCTGTCGGCGTTATGCAAAGTTTGAAAACCTGGTTCTTGTTTCTTGTTTTATTTAACATGACAGCGTCATGATGACGTTGGGCTGCTTTAGTAACATTGCGTTATAAATGATAAGTGAATAATGTTCCTGTGTTAACTTCTTTTATTTAATTGTTCGCATTCGATGTGCTCTTATCTATCCTATGTTCAAACATTTGCCAAAATGAACCAGAAGAAAAAAATATTTTAGTGCTTTTTTCGGGGTTTTCTTTAATACTCTTCGCACGTATGAAACGTACATCATTTGTTGCTAGTTGAAAGTGCCGGTTAGATATTTTATAATGTGTATTTATTAACAAAAGATAGGTTAGGGTAGAGTTCTCGGAAGCACAGAGCACTAAAAACACAGCCCCAGAGCAACGCATTTGCATAGTAGGTCCACAACAAAAAGAATCTGTAATGGAAAAATATTTCAAACGGGTTACTTCAAACATCCAACAAGTACATATCAATTTATGCTAAATATAGATGGAGGGGAAGGAAATGGTAAGGGGCAAAGTGATGAAGGGAATGATGAACAAGGACGAATGTTCTTTAATAACAGTCACACTACAACGTAAACCACAATAGCGCTGACACTCCTGTACCAAAAATAAACACATTACTATGATCAACTGAATAACATAGAAAAACGAACAAGCAACACATAAGAAAACAGTAGGGCACCGTTATAGACTCACAAGCATACAAACGCACCCACACAAGTAGGAAAAAACAATCAAGTACCGTCTTAGGATTCCGGCTGCCAAAACATTGGGGAGCCACGAAAACTTACTCAAAGTAAAGGGGTGGGGGTGGAGGGATGCAAAAAGTAGCGTAAATGCAATGGAAAGGAGGGGGCAATAGGGGAGTGAGGCGGAAAAATGCTTACAACAAACAAGGAAACATACGCCACAGACAATACAAGATGGACAAAACAACCAGTTGAAAATAGGGGCACCACCTTGGAACGGCCAGTAACATATATAAACAAAATTGGGGTTTTAAACGCGTTAAGGTGAAGAAGGTGTAATGAGCTGGATTTTCAAAAAGAAGTTGCATCATTGATAACATACGCAAATAACAGCAAAAGTTGATCTTCACACGATGTACAATTACTGAAAAGATCAAATGCATACTTTTTACGGAAATGACGTCGAAATTTCACGTTTTAGCCTGGTCGGAATTAGTTCTGACGTTGCCGTTTTCATGGTGATCAATTAAGTTTTTGGGAGTTCATTTTATTCAGAAAGTTTTTTTTTTTTTTCATTTTACATAAAAAGCCAGTTGAAACCTATACGATGATGTAATTTTCAAATATATACACCCACTATTCGCCGAAGGAATGCTTACTTTATGCAAAAACATGCCAAAATCTTACTACGGAATTATTATTTTCGTGCGGAATGATTGAGTAGTGTGCAAAAACTGGTCCATAGATTTTTTTCAAAAACTAAAATTATCTTATAAATTTATTTTACTGTAAAATGAGCAAAAAAAAAATGGGGGTCACAAAAATAACAGATAAATAAAGCAAAACATAAAATTACGGTACACCAATGTACTCAACAACTTGTCTGAAGTCAGAGCAACAAGAGCCTGACTTTTAAGGGCACGGCTATGAAAACTGTAAGACAAAAATCAACTCCCTCCGTCCGTTGTATGTAGGACTTAGGAGAAAAGCATTATGCAGTCCTACACTTTATTAGTCAACGCATCGTACCATCAAATAGGAAAGCGTAGCAATTAAATGTAGAGGGGTCAACCACTAAACATGCACTGTGCTTCACGATTTTCGCATTGTATCCTCTTTTGATAAACTTTTTAACCAATTGTACAAATATTTGATTAAAAAAAGGGCTATTGTTTAATTTTCCAAATTTTATAAAATACATCTCCATAGTATTCCGGGTGTGTAAGTCCAAGTTTTAAAAGTGTTTTAAGGTTTGTATTGTATTTTTCTAACAGTTCCGACGATCTGTAGTAAAATTTACTAAAAGCTTTCCGTAGCTTATGATAACGGTTACCCTGTTATAATAATCTCTTGGTGATATGAAGATTACTGTCATTAAAATCATCTATCTTTGAGCAAGCTCTTGCAAAACGAATAAATTGTGAAATATAGACACCGTATTTGCTCGAGGGACACATCCAGATTAAAGATGAAAACTAGCAACACTGAAACCAAGTGCGGGGCGACAACAATTTAACAATGCTATGTTGATTGTTACATACTGATTCAAAAAGCTTAGAGTGCGGGAGGTCGTGGGTTCGATCCCCGGCCGCGTCATACCAAAGATGTAAAAAATGGTACTAGCAGCTTCCTCGCTTGACGCTCAGCATTAAGGGGATAGTGCTAGGACTGGTCAGCCCGGTGTCAGTATAATGTGACTGGGTGGGGTATCATGCCACGTGTCTACGGCGTGATATTCCAGTGAGGCAGCACTATAAAGTTGGGCATTGTGCTCACTGCTACAAGTAGACACCGTCGTTTATATGACTGAAAAATTGTTGAAAAAAGACGTTAAACCCGAACACACACACACTCAAAAAGCTTATTCATTTAAGTTCCATGTCTGATTTTAACAGTTATTCATTCCGTCCGTATGTAATGATGTTTATCTACATAATAATGATTTGTAATTTTTTCGTATTTTATTTAATATTATACTTTTTGAATAGAACAATTTTCTATATGCGTGCATTATGCCTAAGTTAAGAAATACTATAGAGGAGAATCCTCGAGAGGTTGTTCCAGAGGCGTCTGGATATCAGTGTGGAACGGAAACAAGCGACAGCATCTACCATAGATAAAAGAGAATAATAGTGCTGCATAAAGCTAAAATGACAATAGAATTTAATCCGACGGAGGTTGAAAAGTGAGGAGTTCGTAGACCTAGTGAGTTAATGTACACGCCTTATAATCGATTAACTAATAGTAACACCATTCTGTTGACAATGTATCATTTGATTCCTAATCATCTTTCAATATAATATCAAAGGCTGTATCTCTCTTTCTCGGCGCCTGTATGGCGCCAAGTTATTTGTCGACTTGACGTCATATTGTCGTGTTTTACGGCCGTTGATATCATGCGTCAATCTAAAGAACTCCGAAGGTGGTGAAAGAAATATTTTAAGATTTCAGGTTTGATGTGGTACTATAAGCCATTCTGACTTTTTAAAATTGAACATTTTGACTTTATTTGTGTATTGAGAGGAATGTTACAATGTATACAACTTTCAGGATACCTTGCGTGTAGATAATGCAAAAGCAATATTTTGGTTTGAATTTCATGATCGGATACCGTATGTCCGTCCATATAGCGTATATATGAAGTAATAAGTTAAGTTCTGTTTAATATACAATCGCATTTTTGCAAACAATGTTCGAAAACTAAATTCATTACGGTTTTATAATATCTTTTTCAATTTTTATATCGTCACCTCAAAGCAAGAAGTGGATAACTGCATTGACTTAAAGAAGGACTTATTCACTCTTTGCACTACGGTGACGATATGTTTATAGGAACATGGTCTTTTTCAGTTTTCTTATCAAGCACCATAAAAACAAAGTATTTCCATATATATATTCACTGTAAAACTTGAGACATTGTGAGAAGTAGAGAGTATTTTAAAGCAATTTTCGAAGATATGCCGAAGACGAACCAGAAAATAGACTGTGTTCCCTGTATAATATGAAGTTAGTAGAAAACTAGGCTCATTCTTTAGTCGACTGTGTTTAATAAAGATGGAAGAGACAACACATTTTAGTTCGTGCAATTAAACAGTAATAATTTTGTCATATCTTCGAGCGGTTGCTAAATATTTCGCAAAAACCTAAAGTTAAAATACAAAGAGCACTTTTTTGTAAAGTATGAAGCTTGCAATAATTTAAATTTAACACTATATACATGCAATATGCATCATTATTTGTAATTTGATTTCAAACTTTGATACATGTACAGAATTAGTTTGAAAAGTATTCAGTATCTATGTTAAAATGGTTATTTATCCTAGCTTTAAAACAGTATAAGTTATATTTGTTGTGAATTAACATAATAGCTTCTTATTTACATTGTGCTAAAGCCATTTTAGACCATGATGTAAGTGTGTAATGAATTAACAGGTGACATATTGGCCTATTGGGCCGGATGTTGAGTAGAATGATCAGTTATTGTAATATGTATGTACTGTAAATATAACACCGTTAATAAACAATTTACTTACTAACTTACTTACTTACATACTTACTTATATTCAATACATGTATATATTGACATCTATTTTCAAAATAATTCCCAAATTCATAGATATGTGTCTTTAAATTGTCTTTTTTCTTCTTTTCTCTTCTTACCTTTGCGAAAAGAACCAGAACGATAATGGTAATATGACCTGCTAGCGACAGTTACAAGAGCAGCTGTGATACATAACAACTTTATCATCATAAAGAAGAAGTCATGCTGTTAAATATATCATAAATAAATATGAATAAATGTAATTATACCTCACATTAATGTCCAATATAAATTTCCCATTAGTTTAACTTGAATGATATATCATATTCCCCAGTGATTTTATATCTCATGCGCAAAATCATTATTTTCAATTTCTGCGCAAGTGATATGATCCATAATTTCATATCACATGTGCAAAAGCACTATTTTGTTTTTCTGCGCATGTGATATTATTTTATCATATTTTCCGTTGAGAGGTTGATACTTTCGCATTGATTAAAATACTGAGACGATAAATTGTCAGACGAGGAGCTTATATATAATCTAGGATTAAATTACCTTTTCTGGTGTTCATGCATGTGTGAACCCGGCCGATTTTTCTTTTTTCTTTCATGACTTTATGTATTTGGTAAAATTATAAAGCTTTTTATTGAAAGAGGTTACGACCCAACTGTTTTGAGACATACCGCATGTTTAGTGTTCAACCCGTTTACAGTTGGACACTACGCTTCCCTCTTTGATTGTGTCTGACGGAAGAGGGGGAGGACTCTATGATAAGCAGTTTTTAAATCCTACCAGGACTGAACTGTTTTGATATCTGTCTTCTGGCCTGTTTCGTCGGGCCCTTAAGGGTGTTTCTCTTGTTGCTCTGTTTTCTGAAAAGGCATTGAGTACATACGTTTTTGATTTTTAAGGTTTGCTTTTTATATATTTATACACGAGCATTTTGTGTTTTACATGCCATGCCTTTTTGTTTCCATTACGTGTGTAAGAGATTGACCTGGAGGAGATTACTTTTATTTACACTGTCCCGTGTCTTTGGAACATGGTGGGGGTAAGAGTGAGGTTGGGTGCGCACCATAAACCGGTTTAAGCTCCCCAGTGGTGTTTTTGCCACTGACCGTTCCAAGGCGGTGCCCCACTGTGTTCCTTTGTTTGTTCGTTTTGTCCTAATGTGTTGGCTTTGTGTGTGCGCTCGTGTTTGTGGTGCACGCGTCTGCGTGCTGTGGGTTTCGTTTTGGGGAGGCTGCGTTTTTGGTGCGTGGCATTCCCTGTTTGATATTTGTCTTTGTTTTTTTTTTTGTTCTACGTGCCAAACATTTTGAAAACAACTTTTTATCAAATATTGAATCGAAACTCACCATCAAATTGGAAATGATTTAACTAAGAAAATGAAAATGTTTCGTTTAGAGAGTTATCGACGTCTTTTGAATGTTACTGCTGTCGATTTCAGCACTGGCGCAATGTTGAAATATGCGCATAAATATAGGGGTCAGCGATATGTAAACGTTTCGACTAAATATATCAAAAGGGGCCTCCGTGGCCGAGTGGTTAAGGTCGCTGACTTCAAATCACTTGCACCTCATCTATGTGGGTTCGAGCCTCACTCGGGCCGTTGAATTCTTCATGTGAGGAAGCCATCCAGCTAGCTTACGGAAGGTCGGTGGTTCTACCCAGGTGCCCGCACGGAGGGGCACCTGGGGTCTTCCCATATGACCTATCATGTGTCGGTGCGAGGTTAAATCCAAAAAAAAAAAACTATGAAAAAGGTCTTATTACACAGAAAAGTCGCCACAACTTCTGAATGCTAACAAGTAAAGACTCCTTAATTCCGTCTTCGTTGTTTGGTTAGTAATTACTTTTTTAATGTTAAATAAATCATTTGAATCAGTATGTTGATTATCCAGAAAAAGTTTGACCTTTATATATTTTCGGTATTAAAATAAAATAAATACATGTATTGCATTCCTGAGAGGATGATGTGAAAAAATGTTCGACTCTCGAAATATGAATATAGACCTCGACTGGCGCCCCGGTCGATATTCATATTTCTTGCACACCGGACTGGTGTTTCCGGTGATTTTAACGTTACGCTACAAACGATAAAACTAAAGTGGAACTTTGTTATTGTGCGTAACGCAAAACATCATGACGTCACTTCTGCTTACGGACGTTAATTTCCCGCGCTTTGTGTTCATTCTCTACTATAAGAAAGAGTGCTACGTTAGTAGTTCTACCTGTTATTTGTAAAATACGGTATGCAAGAAAAATAATCTGCCAGAATAAAATGGTAACATGTATACGATATGCAAGAAAAAATATCAGTCATGTGTTTACGAGCCTCATTACCGCCCAATGCGCAGGTGCCCTCGGGACGGATATTTCGATCCGATTCGTAAACACATGACAGATATTATTAATCTCGCGGTGAACATTTTTCATATCACCCTCTCAGGAATGCAATATTTATATAATATGCATCACGGATAAGACGAATGTGAGCGCTGCTATGCGGCGCCCCTCCCCCTGCGCTTTTTGTTCGTTTTGTCATATTTGTCTGGTGGCTTTGCTTTATGTGTTTGAATGTGCGTTCGTGTGGACATGCGCGTATGTGTGGGCAAGTGCGTGCGTTTTTGCTTTATCCACGTCCATGCCAATATGGATGCGTTATGGTTTGTGGTTTGTGAGGCTGCTTTCTTGGAGTGTGGCTTTCCCTTTTTGTATTTTCATCCTTGTTGTTCCCCCTTCCCCAAACACCCAAGCCTTTCCTCTGCCCAATCCTCATTTTTGTGTCTTGCATATACATGTAAATAAAATGTTATTGTTGGTGTACACTTGAAGCAATGCGTCAGCCGTATTTCCCCTATCGTTTAATTTTTGCGGGACTACTTGGCGATATTTGGCTCTGGTATTTTGGTTGACATGCTTTGTGCTTCCATGAAACCTGCTCCTGCTTTATAATATTTTTGAATAAATTTTGTTACCTCAAGGGCTTTATAATCTGGCTGTCACATTTTATTGTTTTGAACATGAAATATGTCTCTGTCTTGTTACTTTCCATTTTCGATTATTGTTTTCTTATGTATTTTTTCAAAAGTTTGAATACTGATCATCACAAAAATAAATACCGAATTTGTTGTGTATGATTACCTTCGTTTATGTGTTTAACTGTAGAAGTTCATGTATAATACAGAAATGAGTTTTTTTTCTAACCATGTAATTATGCATAACATCTAATTGGCCTTTAAGAAATTTAAAACGTGTGGCTATATACAATATAAAGATTACGCGGATTATGCGCTATTAGAATAACATACGGCTAAATGTTTTGTCAGTCGCCTTATATTATTCAAATCTGCGTGTTTTGGGGTGTTTTTTTTTTCAAGCATTATGTTAATCTGCTTTAATGTTGTTATACAATAAACGATGTAATTATAAAAATGAGTTTATCAAATTTAGAGAAAATCTACTTTCACAGTTTTCACGGTGCAATATTGCAGCGGATGGACTCATATGTTTCCTTAATGGATACCAATCAAGCTTATAATATGCAGGTGCAGAACCTTTCGTAATGATTACAAAGTAATAAATGAAAATATATAAGCTTACTAACCGCTAATGGAGATTTGTTATTGATCATTTATCTAGCTTCTCTATTTACAAATGGCGTAACTACATTAAGGGAGAGTGTGTGTGTGGGGGGGGGGGGGGGGGGCGTTCACTTTGCACTTTCGTTACAATATTAATTAGTCAAATGAATGTGTACGAGTGTCTTTAAAATCACTAAAACGTATTAAGGTGTGTATTATAAAGTCTGTTTTTTGAGTTGCAAATAAAAAAAAATGCGTTTTTTTCTCTTCTTTAAAATGATGTAAAAAATACATATCTATATACCGTAGTATGTTCTATAAATTCTGGATATTTTGTTTATTAGATATAATTAATAAGATAAAGCTTGATGAACATTTTAATGAGAAACAAAGAATCAAAACGGAATTGATATATAGATATGAAATAAATCAATTTATTAAATATATAACGTGTAACAGCTTCCGTAGCCTAGTGGTAGAGCGCCCGCTTCGGGTGCAGGATGTCATTTTGTTCACTTCCTGTCCACGTCATACAAAAGAAGTGAAAAATTGTACTAGTAACTTTTTTTATTTGACGCTTCCTTGCTTATAAGCATAAAGAGGATAGTACTAGGACTGGTCAGTCTGGTGTTAGTATAATGTGACAGCGTTGTGTATCATGTCACGAGTCTTCGGTGTGATATTCCACTGAGGCGGCACAGTATAAAGCATTGCGGTCACTACTACTGGTATATGACTGAAGGCTATAAACCCGTACACACACTATATAGATATACATCTTTCTTTAACAAGCTGTATATGCAACAGCAACTAAGCAACAAAAATGGACTTTACAACAATTCAATCGATATAATCTTAATAGGCCACAGGAAAACCATGTAGCGACAGGAAGTTTATCAAACTAAAGGAAAGCAATACCAACTGATTTATTGGATTTATCAGTTGAAAGTGAATGTGGTGCGTAATTTTGCTGGATTTTCAAACCGGGAATATGCATTTTTCGCCATTAAGTGACAGTATTAAAGATATCTTTAAAATATGAAATGATCTTTCTACCACCCTCAAAGACCTTTAGAATGGTGTTAAAAATTATATCTGGATCTTACAAAATAAAGCCGCAAATTTCGAAAACTAGGTATTAGGCGAATCAAACAGTAGAAGTTGTAATTTTACTGACACAAGAATTATTCTATTAGAAACGGACACATATGATTTCAGTACTTTTGAACTTTTGTCAGTGGTATCAATGTTTTGGTCTTCCAGCAGCTGAAACTCAGGAAAAAAAGAATTTCGACTTATATTGTTTACCCTTTTAAATGTCGACTTTGTCTCGATATGCTAATGTTATTGTTTATGAGTAAACCTGTCAGGCTGATATGTGTATATATGAGACTGTTGGATAAGACACTTTTCTGCACGGACAAAGTCCCCAATCTTCAGATTATTATAGAATATTCAATAGAAGAGATATTATAGAGACATTTTCTAATACCAACCCAATATATATAAATTATATATAAAGAAAAACATCCAATGGGTTTCCTCTATCTGTATTTCTGTCTACCTACCGGTTTCATATCAAAATCATCAGGGCAGACCTATAAAAAATGTGTAGTTGCTACGCAACGTTATTTTATGACGTCATCAATATTTGTTTAGTTTTGGCTTAAATATATCAAAACAGTAACGTTCCTTAGACAACCTAGCTGAAACATTATTATTATGAAATTGATAAAAAAGAAAAATTAAATAGTGTAGGTCCATTTTTGAGCATAGATCTAAATGTTCACTAACTGGCAATTGTCTTGTTGATGGGTCTCTTATTTGCTGATCATGAACTGTCCTTCTGTTTCTTAACTTATCACCTGTTTGACCAATATAAAACTCATTGCATCCATTGCAAATCAAAACATACAGAACCTTTTGAACAGTACAATCCATGTTTTCTTTAATATGAAAAATGTTATTATTTAATTTTAAAGAAGAACCTTCTACAATGTGTTTACATAACCCACAACGTGGCTCATTACATTTTGTAACTGAAGGTGGGGTGACATATTCATTAAATTCAGATTTAACTAGAATACGTTTAAGGTTGGGTAATTGTCTTTTGCACTTAATTAACTTGGTATTATCTATTATTTTTTTCATGGTGGAATCAGAATTTAAAATTTCCATGTTAGTTTTTATAATTCCAAATAATTCTCTATTTTTAGGATTAAATGTAGAAATATATGGTGTGATTTTTTCTTCTTTATTTTCCTTTACAGTAACTGATAATAAAGTACTTTTAGGTATTTGCATAGCTCTTATAATTCCTGTTTTTATAACTTGTACTGGGTCTTTATCTTTAATCAAATTAGAAGCAGCTAATTCTATTAATCTTTTGTTAAGTATATTTTTGTCCGAAATAATAGTACACAGTCTACGAGCTGAAGAAAAAGGAATATTAGTTTTAGTGTGCTTAGGGTGACAAGACCTAAAATGTAAGAGTTGTTTAGAATCAGTAACTTTAAAGTAAATATCTGTGGAAATTACTGTCCCTTCTTTTATAACTAAAATATCCAGAAATGGCAGACTACCGGTACTCTGTTGCTTTTTAAAACTTATATCTTTATGAAGTGAATTCAACATTTTTTCAAGAAGTTCTAAATCATCAAATGATAGTTTCCAAAATATAAAACAATCATCCAAGTATCTTTTCCACTGTTCCATGATATAAGAAGCAAATTGTTCATCCTTTACTTGTTTCGCTTTTTCATATAATTATTCTTCCAAAAAAACTAAGGACCAAAGTGGCATATGTAGGTGCAACTTTTGTGCCCGTTCTTATCACGACCAAGTTTCAGTTTTCCACTTCCAATGTTATCACCATTGACGGTTTATTGGATCCTGGTGGAAGATAAACCTGATAGCATATATTATGATTTTGGCCTGAAAGACACTAATATTGTATATATGGACTTCTCTTCTTTTCAATCTCTTCTCTGTTCTATTCTTCATTGCTTGCTTTGTTTCACTGAGAAACCGTCTCAAAATCATAGCAATACCTAACCATTGCTAATCAGCTGAAACAAAATATTTTAATCCTTTATAATTGAATGATATGTGTAATGAATCTATAGAATGGACTGCAAACATTACCATGGGTAGTTCACTGTCGTGCAACTCAGCATAGGGTTCAGTGAAAACTTTAACACTTGTATGAAGCTTTGATCCGCCAATATGACAATATCTTAAAAAAGACGAAAGTAAGTCAGTAGGTCAAGGTCATGGTTAAAGGACCATGTAACCTTCTTTTTAATCTTGTTTTTTTTGGCAGTTTCTATGATATGCAGACTCCATAACCACAGATCCCCTCTCTTAATTCGAGTTTGTTTAGTTCTGCCCATTTATTTCTCGTTTAGAGCACAGCCATTATTTTATCTCGGGACCATGCGCCGCTTTTCATGGAATTGCACTCTGTGCATCATTGAATGTTCCATATACACTGCCGTATGAATACATCTGCGGATGTCTCTAATTAGCATTCTTTGTACTTATAACATGTGTAAATGTTGAGATCTGCTCAATACTGGACTAGAGGGCGTGGACAGTAGATTGTCCATGAACAGGCTCAATCAAACCGAGCCTGCAACATTTTCTTTTAATATGTCGTGTTGGGCGACCTGTGGTTTTTCACGTTTGCATTTGATCATATCAAGGGTCATCAACAAGTTATACTTAACAGCATATGAGATATCATAGAAAAATATTGAAATATTTTCCAGAGTAACTCTATTCATATTTGAAACACATATAGGGCCGTGACTTAGCAAATAAAATCATTCAAATGGAACGTGTTTTGCATATGCATAACTGAAGTACCGATTTGATAAAAACCTTATCAAAATCTTTCTATACGAAATGAATATGATTAAACAGTACTTAAAATATAAACGAGAAAGAGATACATTTATAAATTAGTTTATTGAGAAATTCTAATATATTAATACATCTACCTGAACTGACCTGGATATTTTTGGATGATATATGTTGAAAAACAATGTAAATTTGTAAAACGAAACTGTTGAAATGTACACATGTTGCTTTGAAAATGCTAATAATAATTTTAATAAAAGAAAACAAACCTTGCATACAATGACTGAGTAGTAGCGCGAACAAAGCTCTGCACATGCACAACTTGACTTAATAACAATGATACTTACAAGGTTTGATAAAAGTCTCGCATATGCTGACCCAGAAATAGCGCGGACAAATTTTTCCTATATACATACATACATACAAAGAAAGATTTTTAAATGGGTCATAACTTAATTGAAAAATCATCCAAATGGAATTCGCTTTGCATATGGACAACTAGGCTTGTACTGATCATAATTACAAGGTTTGATTGGAATCTGGCAAATAATTGCTAAGGAATAGCGTAGACTAATTCCGTCTAGAGCATCTGGGGGTATAATGATAACTGTGCAAACCAATAAAATGATCATAGCAACAAAAGATACCGATATTGTTAGCAATTTAGATATAAACAGAAATGGGATTGCCCCCTGTAATCACGAAGAAGCCAACAGTCGTATGTTTGTTCATGCAAAGCATACCTCATTGACATGCCACCAAACAATTACAATTGGTAGTTAGTTCTTGCTATATTAGTGTACCCTGATTTAAATATTGATGCTTTGCGGCTAGCTTTTGGAAAGGTAAGAATTTTAGATTTATACAGATTCATGATGTTTGTAGATCACTTGATCCTCGTTCAAAGGCATTTCCCTTTTAGCATGCTTTTACTGGTTGCGACACTGTTTCTATATTTGTTATTTGTATAGTTATATTGTATGATCGATCAAGCACGACATGCAAGGTGGATGAAGTTCAAATTGATTTGTTTGCCCAGAAACAAAGAGTGTATAATGCGGTTCCACCAAGAAAAGGTGCTTTTAAACAACACATCAAATGAGCAATTTTTCAGGTAGGTCATGTCTGGGGTCAAGCAATGCAGCAACTGCCACCTCCGTCAAACTGGGGATGGCTGAAGCAGAACAATGTGTGGATCCCTAACTGGGCGTAGTTGTCTGCTATAGCTGAATGCTGCCAGGAGCTTCAAAAGTGGGGCTGCAAAAGGACTTCCTATACTGGTAATTGGGACCAATTGCAAGTGCCACCGCTCTGGTCTTTAATGCACAGCAGTTTGTTCTTGCAACTGTCAAAAAATGTCTAAATGCAGCATACGCATATTTGTGCTTCGGATAGAACATTATTTCCGATGTGTATAGTTTCATGGGTATATATAGTAAATCAACAGTGGTAGTTTCTTAAGGTTTGCATTATTGGTAAATATTGCTCTTGATTGTGCGAGTACTAGTGATCGCGCTGCCCTATTTCCTTGTCCCCTTATGGTTTATAAGACGCTTTTTCTTACGATGTTGATTTATTGCATTAAATTTAATCTGAATAAAATGTATGTAAAACTTCTATTGGTTGGTGTGCTTCAGATTTAACTACTGTTAAAAAAATGTAAGTTATAAAAAGTGTTGGGATGTCTATACGCATGAGTGTAGTCATACAAAATTAATTACAAAATAAAAGAATATGCATACTACAGTTTGTTATTCTGTTCTTAAGGTATAGTTCCATGTTTCGGAGAAAAAAGTTCGAACGTCATCAAATCATAGAAAGAAAGCATTGTTTTACATGAAAATATAACAGCATATAAAACATTTATATTTTTGTACAAAACCATTGTCAATTTATTCATATATGTATTGAATTCCGGAAAGGGACTACATGAAGGGGCCACAGTTCTGGACAGTCCAGCGCCTTTAAAAACTCAACATTTTTAAAAAGCTGTTACATGTCTTCGTTTTGATGCATTTGCAACATCAAGTGTTTAAACTTTACACAACTAGGTAAAACATCGTTTTGACAGTTGTTTACATTTATTTCTTTACAAATGGCATTCTTATTTAAAGGGGGACAACTCATTTAGAATATTTTATGTATCCAACTCCGTGGGACAGAACAGTAAAACATGTATTGGACAGATATGTTGTGTCTCAAGATGCTGTTTATTCGCTAAAAAATCTGTTGTTTTGTGATATACTACTAAACCTTAAATGAAACGAAAATGTATAAATAAAAAAATGCAAATGTTTTAATGTATTACATGTTTACCTGAAATAAAGTATTGAAAAGTACATAAAAATGGCGGCCATTTTGTTTTTGTGGCGGCCATCTTGAAAATGATATAATTTCAAATGGCCTTTGATCTTATGTTAAAGTGCATGCTAGGTAGGTACTATCATGTAAATCTGATGCTTGTATCATCAACTGAAGTATTTGCAGTATTCCGCTCCACTATTTTCTCATGCACATGTAGTTATTATCACTCCAAACTATTCAATGTGACTTTCGCCAAACTGGTACAACAAGTCTCCTAGCACGAACGTGACTGACAAGAGACTTACTAATTTGGTTAAACGCATTTAATACAATTGAAATAAAGCAGTATGCATGTTCTGGCAGATATCCCCCTCCATAATATAAGATTATATGCATGACTTTTAATAATTTTCTGTTCATGATTGTGCCTAAAACTATCGCTGTTAACAATATACATCTTTCAAAATTTATAATGTTATCATAATGAAATTATAATCATGATAATGCAAACATTACTATATTTGAAATCAAATTCAGCATCTGATCACTAGAACAGGGTGTAACCGTTACAGTTGATAGCATTTACTAATAACGATTCTAAAGGGTCTCATTCAGACGGGTCTTTTGTGGGGTTTTTTTTTGTTCCAGTATCTCCAATTATGCAAGAATTTCAAAATTTCCCATAAAGAGAGATCGTGTCGCGCGCAAGAAAATAAGTTTATGAAAGTACTTTAAAAGAAAACTTTCTTTGAAAATGATTTTTCCCAGAAAGCAATCTGATGAGCAATGTATATCGTCACATTAAAAAGACAATTACATCCTTGGAAATTCCAGGATTCGTGATTCGATGATATAAATATTTTATGGGTAGCAAAACTAGTTTATGATTTGTCGTGATTTTGATAAAGCCAAGAAATCTAAATGATTTGAATGTTTCTTGTGTGGTATTTTTTTCAACTTTGAATTAATAGAATGATATGTATTCAAGGCATATAATTTGATCGGTTATCAGTTAAACAGATTTAGGAAATGAATGAAGATTCAAACAGTAGAAAAGGATCAGATTTCTACAAAGGTAACGGTGTTCCGTTACAAATGAAAATGACGTTCTTATATAGCCGTTATATTAGGTTTCGGCATACAGTTGTAGATAACCTCAGAAGGGTTTTGTGTTGTTGGAAGCCAATTCAAATGCGATGTCTTTTTGATCAATACCATGCTTTTATACAGCGTTTTTGTCATAAACGCAATAATTGTGGTATGTCAATGAGAAATCAAAGTAGCTGTGCACTTTTTCTACAAAAATAACATTCGAATAAGAACTGTGTTTACTTGAGATGCTCAATATGGTAGAATGCTTGTTTTAAGATGGATATGAGTAGGAATATTTGGAACGTATATTAACCTTTTACAATGGGAATCTATAGAAAAGTCACAATTGTGATAACATTTATGGTTATAGAAAGTAATCTACAAAGTCATTGTAGTTGCTTATTTACATATTTTATCTTATTAATAAATGAATATTTTTTGCAGTTCCGTGGCCTAAATAGTAAGATATTTGCACATGATTTAAGGGATAGACAAATTTCGTAAGAAAGGTAGTAGCATTATCAGTTGTTTTCACATTTTTTATAACACACATCCACTTATTAATATGCTGTTTTTTGTCTGTATTATAAGTGGTCAGGGTACATGAAGTTACGACATGACTTCCGGTTTGCAGAAGAATTTGTAAAGACGTTTTTATAATAATGCTGTTGACTGATTTTCAGATTATTTGTCTGGCATAAAACCAGTCTTGTATCTGGTCTCATTATCGAAATTATAAGCTGTACAAAAAGCACTAAATGCACATGAATTTCATAATGCTTTAGGATGCACTTAAAATACAATACCCGTTATTTGCAATACGTACACACTAATCTGTCCATAGTCGGATTAAAACAAAATCATATAATCTACACATTTTTTTATAAAACCACATGTTTGCATAAATACACGTGGCTTAGTCATTTGCACATTGTTAAAAATGTTCAGACCTATAAGCAATGTGGGTCTGAAAATATTGATTTTGTGCCCAGAGTGCAATCGCAATGAATTTGGAAACTTGTAGCGTCAAATTATTATGTTCTATAAATAAAATCCAATCAAAACTACAACAACAAAAAAACACCAATCAATTTCTATATAGTAGGAAGTAGTAATCATAAGTAAGACGATCGCAACAACACTCAGCCATAATATGGAATATCCCCGCAAACACACAACGTTAAAACAACGTTGTGTTTTAGTTGTTTGTTAGTTGTGTTATTTTACAACGTTGTAACAACGTTGTAACAACGTTGAGAACTATTCAAAATAGTGATTTGAAATGTTTCAACAATGTGTGAATGTACTGAAAAGACCCTATAAAAAGACACACTGAGTTTTTATCTGAATCTTGTAAAATCTACAACGTTGGTACAACGTTGTGCAAACGTTGGGTTACAACGTTGTGTACCTAACAGTGCTGTAACATTGTCACAACGTTGTAAAGTAACGTTGTCACAACGTTATACTCAAGTTTGAATCACAACGTTGTTAATGTAACGTTATATTAACGTTTTTACAATGTTGCCAATTTTCAGTGAAAGAATAGTTATGAAAGTATATTCAAAACTGACTTGTGAGTTACCGAGGTCGCCTGCTCAGCAGCTGTCAACTACCTCATACGAGAACTGCTTCGCTACTCCCTTATATACTAACTTATTTTAGCTTGATTGTGAAGAATGAAGCTTCGAGTCTGAATCCGGGAAAACCTAGTAATGGTGTTTAATGAGGAGGTTAACTGACATGACCCATTTAATAGTATTGGGTTCAAACCCATGTCTCCGTGGTAGCAGCCGACACCTTGTCTCCAACACCACCACTCCCCTTCTGCTGCGAAATATTGCCAATTATATAGGTAATTTCTACAGCAATTGCAGTATGCAGGTCTAGAAGTTTCTCTTTTTTATATGGACATTCTGTAAATACATGTACAATCCATAAATCTGAAGATTTTTCAGTCTATAAATTTATAGACTGGTTGTGTATGAGATCTGTTAAAATTACAATTTAAATCATAACTGCAAGTTAAAATGAAATTTTTCACTCATTACAAGCATGTAGATAAAACTAATAGAATTTCATACAGATGGATCACGTTTTTCACATTTTCCTAAAATTCAAAGTCGTCAATATTGACAGATAATCACAAAAAAACACCTTTACTTAATTCTTATGCACTTTAAGTTTAACCCTGCAGTTTTGACTAAATTGTAATTCAGATTACATGAATACACCAGATCTTTAATTAAATTTATTGACTGAATGATGTTTAAATTTACGGATAGAATTGAGCTTCTTCTAGAAGAGCAGCTCAGCTTAAAGGAGAAATATACTGTACAAGTCCCCAAATGTTACTGCCAGTGTCAATTTTAAGAAAGATAATAAAATGTACACCCCCCCCCCCTCCACCACCACCACCACGACCAGGATTCATACCTGGGACCTACGCTTAAGCAAATTATGTATTTATCAGGGTACATCAGAAATACTGATGACCTGAACTTCAAACTTCTGAAAAATAAGCTTGTTTCTTGAAATAAATTAGATTATTGTCAATATTTTGTTGTTGTTCTTGTTGTTGTTGTAGTATTTCATTATGTAAAGCTGTCTTCATAGCGATAGGTTCGAATTATATTTTGCCATTATAATTTAGTTTATTTCAATTAAAGTTGTCGAATATACTATAATATCATTGAACTTAAATATTTTTTCGTAAATTTACTTTGAGTATCTCCTTCTTAAAAAGAAACGTTGATTCAGATATACTGACACCTGAATATCTGCGAGCGCGCCGAAGTGATACAAATGTTTAAGTCCATTAGTATTTTAAATTTAACCTTTTGGTGTTTTTCGGTGATATTGTTACACATTAGGACAACTGAATAATATCTCCTTTCAATTAACTGTCGATAAATCTGGTGTTTTACGTAAGATTGAGGTAAGTACTTTTTATAAATTATATAGATCTATCTTGATAATTCATTTTGGCGCCAAAGTTATCCCAAGACTTGGGCCAAGTCAAGATTTTGTTGCAGATCAAATAGCCTATACATGCGTTCGTTAACAGGAACTTGAAATTTAATCAGTAAAAAGCCAAAAGTCTAGTTTCTGTAAAGAAAAGATCCGGAATGCAAATTGCCGCCGTACCCCACCCACTTCTGTTAAACAAGAATTAAACTTTCCATATAAATTATAATATTCAGCATTAACTATCTAATTTCTGTTTAAAAAGTCTTTTGGTGCTTCCACTGGATCTACTTTTCAGATTATATTTACTTCACAACAGCGGCTTTGTAGTGCTGTGTGGCGGCCGTGAAAAGTCGCCCCGACTTCATTTCAGTGTTGTTATATTTTCTGGTCCTTCGGGATCATTGATTTCAACTCATTTGGGGCCTCCGTGGCCGAGTGGTTAAGGTCGCTGACTTCAAATCACTTACCCCTCGTCGATGTGGGTTCAAGCCTCACTCGGGGCGTCAAGTCTTCATATGAGGAAGCCATCCAGCTGGCTTACGGAAGGTCGGTGGTTCTACCAAGGTGCCCGCTCGTGATGAAAAAATGCATGGACTATGATGGAGAGGCACCTGAGGTCTTCCTCCACCATTAAACCTTGAAAGTCGCCATATGACCTATCATGTGTCGGTGCGACGTTAATTCAAACAAAAAATGATTTGAAGATTGAATACTGCTTAAGCCGGTGCTAGGGGGCGTGGGCAGTGTTGCATTTTCCATTACTGCTTTTGAATAGACTCAATCAAAGCGAGTCTGCAATTTTCACTGTCAGCCTTGTTGTAGGTGCTTCCGAGGGATCTACTTTTCAGATTATATTTATGTTTTTAATTATATAAGTATTAAATTAGAGCTCCAGATAAGCTGCGTACTTATGCAAATAAATTTTTAGAAAACCTGATTGAATTCATAAAATTAAAACAAGGATGTGTCTAGCCGTACGAGTTACCGGATGCCTATATCTGAGATCTAGCCGATCTGAGGCTAGCAAATCCTCAGTAATAGATTTCCTAATAAATAAGTAATGATACTTGTTATTTACTGAAAAATTAGGTGTCGATACTTCTGTGTGAATACAAAAAAAAAATTACTAAAGATTTTAACCAAGACATGCATGTCAATACTAAGGTCATATTATAAACTCGATTCTTGTGTGAAAAATATCTCATGTTTCTTTGTCAATCTTCAGGCCTTTTTACATGGACTCCGATCATGGAGAGGTGGCGAATACTTTAAATGGTATGATCCTCAGGCCAAGTGGGACAGGAGAGGTCGTAAAAATGCATACTTGCATGGCAGTACTAGGTGCATCATACATAGTAAACTATTAATTCAAGTCTGAAAGCTATCTCATGTTCCTTTGTCAATCCTCAGACCTGTTTACATGGAGAGGTGACAAATACCTTAAACGGTTCGATCCTCATGCCAAGTAGGACAGGAGAGGTGGTACATGTGCATGTAGATACCAAGACTTGCATAATGTAAATACCTAAGTACGTCATACATAGTAAAACCAATTCAAATCTGGAAGATATCTCATGCTTCTTTGTCAATCCTCAGGCCTGTTTACATGGAGAGGTGGCAAATACCTTAATTAGTACGATCCTCATACCAAGTAGGACAGGAGAGGTGGTACAAATGCATGTAGATACCAAGACGTGCAGGTCACTACTTAGTATGTCATAATAATAAACTCATTATTATCTGAAAGATATTACATGTTTCTTTTGTCAATCCTCAGGCCTGTTTACATGGAGAGGTGGCGAATACAATGAAACATAAATGGTACGATCCTCGTGCCAAGTAGGACTGAGGAGAGGTGGTACAAATGCATGTAGATACCAAGACTTGCATGAGGTAAATACTTAAGTTGGTCATACATGATACATATTAAAACCAATTCAAATCTGAAAGCTATCTCATGTTTCTTTGTCAATCCACAGGCCTGTTTACATGGAGAGGTGGCAAATACCTTAAATGGTTTAATCCTCATGCCAAGTAGGACAGGAGAGGTGGTACAAATGCATGTAGATACCAAGACTTGAATGATGTAAATACCTAAGTTTGTCATACATAGTAAAAACCAATTCAAATCTGAAAGAAATCTCGTGTTTCTTTGTCAATCCGCAGGCCTGTTTACATGGAGAGGTGGAAATATCTTATATGTTACGATCCTCATGCCAAGTAGGACAAGAGAGGTGGTACATGTGCATGTAGATACCAAGACTTGCATAATGTAAATACCTAAGTACGTCATACATAGTAAAACCAATTCAAATCTGGAAGATATCTCATGCTTCATTGTCAATTCTCAGGCCTGTTTACATGGAGAAGTGGTAAATACCTTAATTGGTACGATCCTCATACCAAGTAGGACAGGAGAGGTGGTACAAATGCATGTAGATACCAAGACTTGCAGGTCACTACTTAGTATGTCATAATAATAAACTCATTATTGTCTGAAAGCTATTACATGTTTCTTTTGTCAATCCTCAGGCCTGTTTACATGGAGAGGTGGCGAATACAATGTACCATAAATGGTACGATCCTCGTGCAAAGTAGGACTGAGGAAAGGTGGTACAAATGCATGTAGATACCAAGACTTGCATGATGTAAATACTTAAGTAGGTCATACATGATACATAGTAAAACAAATTCAAATCTGAAAGTTGTCTCATGTTTCTTTGTCAATTTCACAGGCCTGTTTACATGGAGAGGTGGCAAATACCATAAATGGTTCAATCCTGATGCCAAGTAGGAAAGGAGAGGTAGTACAAATGCACGTAGATACTGTAGATACCAAGACCTGAATGATGTAAATACCTAAGTTTGTCATACATAGTACAAACCAATTCAAATCTGAAAGATATCTCGTGTTTCTTTGTCAATCCACAGGCCTGTTTACATGGAGAGGTGGCAAATACCTTAAATGGTTCGATCCTCATGCCATGTAGGACAAAAGAGGTGGTACAAATGCATGTAGATACCAAGACTTGAATGATGTAAATACCTAAGTTTGTCATACATAGTAAAAACCAATTCAAATCTGAAAGATATCTCGTGTTTCTCTGTCAATCCTCAGGCCTGTTTACATGGAGAGGCTTAAAATACCTTAAATGTTACGATCCTCATGCCAAATAGGACTGGAGAGGTGGTACAAATGCATGTAGATACCAAGACTTGCATGATGTAAATACCTACGTTTGTCATACATAGTAAAAAACAATTCAAATCTGAAAGATATCTCGTGTTTCTTTGTCAATTCTCAGGCCTGTTTACATGGAGAGGTGGCAAATACCTCAAATGTTACGATCCTCATGCCAAGTAGGACAGGAGAGGTGGTACAAATGCATGTAGATACCAGGACTTGCATGATGTAAATACTTAAGTATGTCATACATAGTAAAACCAATTCAAATCTGAAAGCTATGTCGTGTTTCTTTGTCAATCTCCAGGCCAGTTTACATGGAGAGGTGGCGAAAACCTTAATTGGTACGATCCTCATGTCAAGTGAGACATATAGAGGTGGTACAAATGCATGTAGATACCAAGATTTGCATGATGTAAATACTAAAGTACGTCATACGTAGAGATCTAGTATCATGGTTCTTTATGGGAGTCACATCAGTCTGTCCGTCTACAGTTATACCTCCTAAACAGCTCTCTGAATTTTCAAATAATTTTACATGCACGTCACCATTATGAGCCCAAGGAACACATGCATGTACATGTAACTTTGACCTTCGCCTTGACTTGAGATTCTTTTTAAAAGTCAGTGTCTTCAGAAAATATGCAATTGAGATGCCATATGATATGGAGGTATTCATCACCTTCAGTGATATCTCTAGTTATTTAAACTTTAAAGATTTAATGACTGAAATTGAATCATTTGATACCATTAATGGCATAAAAAGTTTATTCAATGAGTGCTGTCTTGTTCTTATGCGATCTACTTTTGTCAGAACGATTGCTTGTAGAACTGATTGGACCTACATGCTTACAATAGTTTAACAGTTGTTTTGTTTCTGCTTTTTACAGTCCCAATATTATTGCACATTCGGTGGCAAAGATGTTGACACCACATGTCGTCTGATAATGAGTTTTACAGGATCAAATGAGGTTTGGTCATTGTATTCCCTGAAATGAATGAGAGGAAAAAAGAAACTGGAAGACCTGGCCAATATTGAGTAAGTTTATCTTGTATACTGTTACATTGTGAAGTAAATTTGTTTTTAACATGACCAGAGAAAAAGGATAGGTAGCTTGGTAATTAAAAGAAAACATGTTTAGAATATTGATAACATAAATCATCATCACTGACTAGTTTTTTTTTCAAGGAAAATTCAGAAAAGAAAACCTCAGCTGGGCCTCATTTTCTCAAACCATTTTTCAATCTCATTTGTTGTTTTGTCTAAAACATCATAATCCATCGGGAATCCGTTTAAAATAGCTATTTTAGATAGTTTTAAATCTCATTTGTTGTTTCATTAATAGAATATAAGATTTAAATTAACATGTGAACATGGCGCCTAGTGTGGATGCCTTTTTTGTGTCGATTACAACTTTTACACCCATTGTAATGATTTTTTTCAGATGCTCTTATGAAAACGCCTAAGACAACAACAGTAAAGGAAGCTGAGGATGCTGTTTTTAAAACATGCTCCATTCAAAAATGGTGGATTGAAATTTAAGGTAGGCTTAGATTCTATTGCTTTTCTTTTCTGGGCTTAAGTTGGACTATTGTTCAGTGTTGATGTTTTTTGGATAAAAAGTCAGAAAATTTACAGCATTAAAACAGCACTTGCTTGAAGGTCAAACTGACTTAGGTTACAGTTAAATGTATCTAAAGATCAGTGTTACTTGAGCTCTTGATAATCATCAGCTTTTCTTCTTTGTTTTTAGTGTTGGACTAAAAAGGCCAGCATAATTTGATTCAGGTTTTGCTGCAGGATTCAGGATGGTTAAACTGATATAAAATTAAAGAATCAAATCTTCATCCTTAAAGTTTGCTTAAAACATAAATTTATGTTTCAGAAACAATTTAAACAAATAATGTGTCTTTGCTCCAGAATCATTGTATCATTGACATTGTTTTACACAAGTACTTAATATTACTGAATTATATTAAAACAAAACAATCAATATTATTGTTTTGTTTTAATATAATTCAGTAATATTAAGTACTTCAATTTTGACCGATCGCTACCTGGTATGGATTTCAGTGTGGACTTGGAGTTTCTGAAAGATTGACTTCCCTTTTTTACTATGAATAGATGTTACTTTCAAAGTTTAGATGTATTTTAAGCTATCTCTACCTGGAAAGGGCTTTTGTGGACTTAGAAAAACAATTTTGAAAGCATTCACCTATCGTAGATTTCCAGATATTTTCAAACTTCAGAATATCTTCATTAATGATATGCTATATAGTTGTGACTTACATACATTTTTTTAGTATGTTGCCCTATTGTTTAGAAGATGTTGTATGGCATGCAGTATATTTTGTGAAAGATGTCTTTAGGCGGGGGATATTAGTAACAAAATTACAAATTTTTGTTGTATGTATGTTTTTGCAGATATGAAAATATCTGCACTGGAATTAGAAAGTTGATTTGATTTATTTTCCAATTAAAAACCGCACCATAGGCAGTAATTTACTACTCAGCACAGAGGCTGCTACAGAAAGCAGAGTTCAAATAAGTTGCCATTATCACTCAGTAATAGAAAAATGTCTTGGTGAAAAAAGTAACTTTTTCCTAAAATATTCAGTAAAGTCTGTATATTTTATTCAAATGGTTAATTGTAATCAAGGGCAATATTTGGTCTCGATCTAAATCTTAGTTTTAGTTTACAACTAAAAAATGAAAACAACTGATTTTAATCTAAAAACATAGTTAATAAAAGATCGCGTTGTGAATAAAAATCAATTGTCATAAACCTATTTCGAACCAAGCTCAATTTTATTTCACATGCTGTACTCAATAAAATACCACATACTAAGATTTAACTAGTCAAAATAAATAGTAAATTTATTACTGATACGCATGGTGACAGTTGACAATATATGTTTTACTTCCTTGTTTTGCATTTTTGTTTTCAAAGCAAGTACATTTTGTATCTATATAAAACGGGAATAGTTTTTAATATTATAATGTCTAATATTTGAAATATATTCAAAATAATCAGTACTACCATACTAATAACAAGAGTACAAACTGCAGGTGCAAAAAAACTCTTTTTGCTTGACGTAAGGCAACATGTAAAGAAAGGTTTATAGTTCTTTCCCAACTAAGATGACAATATTTTCTGATAACAATAAAGAAGTGCAGAATTAATAAAAAGTGGACTTTTTTCAAGATACTCAAGTTTTGTTAGCACTCAAAGGTCAACAATTCTGACGTAAAGTATACCAGAGCTAATGTATGGTAACTGGCCTATTTACCCAACTTAACTGCTGACGATAAACAAGTCTGAAATATTTCAAAGCTATTGCTTTTATAGTATTTATCTTAAGATCACCTTAATAGAAATTTTAACTAAAACATTCCGACATTCCAAAATTTCAAAATGGGCTATATTTCCTACAAAATGCCAGCGAGTGTTATTGTTCTTTGCCAGCTTTCCCATATGTTGATGATAAACAAGTCTGCAGAGTTTCAAAACTGCTGGGTTTATAATATTTAAAAGAAAAAATCAAATTTTCAAAATAGAGAAATGGACATAATTCTGACAAAATGTGAGAGTCATGATTCTTTTTCTTCTTTCTCGACTAATGATTATTAACATGTCCTATATTTCTTATATATCTAGTTATTTTTATGATCTTGTGTGCAAAGAAAAAAACATATATCATAAGTCAGAAATAAGGAAGTAAAACTGCATCTACCGTAACATATTTGATGATGAATTTAGATATGTTCAACTGATGTTTTTCTCCATTGCATGTGCCAGAACTTCTGTTCATTTGGCACTGATGCAGCAAAGATGTCACATTACTTATAAGTAGACAAATATGTACGATAGAATATATCTACCTGACATTAAAATTGTGATTTTTTTAAATACGACTTGAACGCTTATATCATGTAGTTATAATACAAACAAGTTAATATTAAACATGTTCTAAGATTTCTTTCTATATTCAAAATACGTAATACGTTATTCATTCACCAAGATCTTTTTATAAATACATGTACGATATTTCAAAAATTTAAGTCTACGTATTCCAATTTTGAACAATGTGTTCCTTGTGCATAGAGGTAAAAATGTTTTTCGAAAGACAGACAAAAAAGATGTTAATCAATTTTGTAAATTGCAGTTGAAACAAGAAAGGGATTGTGTTGAGAGAAAATCGATGATCACATAGAAATGCCGTTGGAAGGTGTTTGTTTAACATGTAAAAGCTACATTTGTACAGGATGTTTAAACAACTCTGAAAAGCACAGAAGCCATCTTCTCTCAAGTCATCAGCAAGAACACAGTATATATACATTACAGTTTTACTTTAATAAATTTCTGTTTTGATATTGTAATGTGATTGTTATGACCACCGTTGTTTTTAACTTATACGGTCGATAATATTCGTAAGCATGTGCATGTTTCAAATCTTTATACTGTTTATTTAGCAAAACCTTATAAAGTGTTATCCCTCAAAATTTGACTTTAAGGTTTAGGAGTATATCACCAAAACACAGAAATTTTTGATAAACGAACAACATCGTTACCAATATTTTACCTGACAATTACATGTTCTGCGGTACTGTCCTGTACTTAAAATATTATGAAAAAGTTGCCCCCCCCCACCCCCCAACCCTTGAAAATGAATGCCATTTGTAAAGAAATAAAAATAAACAATTGCTGAAAACTGTCTTCCACCTAGTTATGTATGCCCGCCCGCTTAGCTCAGTAGGTAGAGCGTCGGTCTACGGATCGCGGGGTCGTGATGTCGATCCTCGGGCGGGGCGTATGTTCTCCGTGACTATTTGATAAACGACATTGTGTCTGAAATCATTAGTCCTCCACCTCTGATTCATGTGGGGAAGTTGGCAGTTACTTGCGGAGAACAGGTTTGTACTGGTACAGAATCCAGGAACACTGGTTAGGTTAACTGCCCGCCGTTATATGACTGAAATACTGTTGAAAAACGGCGTTAAACCCAAAACAAACAAACAAATCCACCTAGTTATTTGAAATTTCACCACTCGCACGCTATTGCAAATGCATCAAAACAAACATGTGTAACAGTTCTTTGAAAATGGTGAGTTTTTAAAGGCGTTTGACTGTGCGGAGGTGGGGCCCCTTTAGGCAGTCCTTTTCCGGAATTAAATGTTTATATCAGTATACTGACACTTGCTCTGTAGTTTTTTTAATGATAGCGTGTATATTACTCTACAATATACATATACCCACTTCCGGATAGTCAAACACCTTTAAAAACTCACCATTTTCAAGGAACTATTACACATGTTTGAAGGGGGATAACTTTTTCAGAATATTTTAAGTACGGGAGAGTACGGTAGAACATGTAATGGTCAGGTAAAATATTAGTAACGATGTTGTTCGTTTATAAAATATTCTGTGTTTTGGTGATATACTCCTTAACCTTAAACAATAATGAACTCAAAAATTCAAATTTAAAAAGTCGTTCTTGTTGCAAAGAGCAAACTATTAACATTTCTGATTACATGCCTAAAATTATTTTCCATTGAAATTCAATGCACTACGATCGTGCAATATTTTTCCATATTGACGTGGAACGCTTTCATATCGGACGTGGAATGTTTTCTTAACGTTGTAATGGAAAGAATTGCGTGACGTCCGTGGCGTCCACGCGCACGTTGCGACAACAAGTTGACGTCATTTTCGCGGAAATATTAATGCACGTCAGTTTGATTTGTTTATTACATTTTCGGAGAATTTTTTTCGTATTTTTCCTGTCTTTTGTTACAGAACGATAATTTAAACATAAATTAATTATTTGATAGTAGGTATGTAATAAAATGGTTATCAACTTTGTATGTGGATATATGCACTCGTTCTTTAGCGGATAATATTACGGCTGCAGAACTCGTGCATATATCCGCATACAAAATTAATAACCTATAAATAGTTGACTACTTTCTACATGTGTTCTGAAGATGGATCGAATACATAGTAGCTAAGGCAAGGTTCATATCTTAAACCATTTACCTTTCTGTGAAGTTCTATGTAAAGAAACTTAACGTTGTCTGTTTCTACTTTAAAATCGCAAACATCTGGAAAGTGATTTCACTCAAATGTCATGGACGTCACTACGAGAAAATCTAGAATTAAGTCATGATTCAATAAACAGATAATTGCGTTTACATATTTCATACTGTAGTTTATATCTTATTATAGTATTTAACAAGATTGTAAAGGCTTCTCTTGGAAGAAATCGTTTCTCTCAATTAGTGTTTGCAAAATTTAATTTAGTTAATCATTTCCATAGGGTAACTGTATATAAACATCATTAGAAAGTTTATACTTTTCTATGACGACACAGGGACACATTAAAAGAAATATTTGTATTGCCTATTATGCTGATGTGGCATTTAAAATTTTATACAGGTGCAAACCTTGAGAGAAATAACAATGTACACCTGATTTGATTAATCATTCACAGCGCAAAATATATGTGTCAAAAATAATTGATTCCTATTTTATGACAGTAAAATACGCAGTTCTGGAGAATCTGTATTTTACTTTCAATTAATAAATCAAGAAAAAATAGGAGTAGTTAAAAATGAAGCTACGGTCCACATACGTGTTATGAAAAAAAAAAACAATCTTTGAAACGCTGTAGTTTCCGCAAATGCGGACTTTGTTGTCAAGAGCAGACGCAGAATCATGCGAGCACGTGTAGAGCCATATGCAGTCTATAGATACTTATTGTGTTTGTCATAAATCTTCGTATTATTTATAAACGTATAGTGGACAAATAATACCTTCAGGATAATTCGCCAAAATAAAACTGCAAGTATGATAAAAAGAACATAATTGAGAAGCCATTTGCTGAAATGGTCGGTGATTTGCGTACTTTCATATGTATGTCTATGTTTGGTAAGTATAAAGCATTTTCCGTCATTATGTAGGCCAAAATGTCAGTGTATGTATAAATTATGTCAACTAAATATTTTAATGTACCTTATAAACAGATGAAATCAAAGAGCTGCAAATTCACAAATTCAGTGCTTTTAACACCATATGATCTGTCAAATCAAATTTGATCGTGAATCGGATCGGAAACCATGATGTAATTCATTTCCGGCCTTTATTTCTTCACCAATACTTTGATAAAGTTATATTAGACCATTAGGTTTATTAGGAGTTACGTGTCCTTGATTTAGCGAGAAATATCATTTTTATCATCCACTCGCACGACGTCATCTCTTCACCAGATTCGATCTTTTTTTAATACGTACATACATTATATATGCGTTTATGACTCGGGGTATTCATTTAGCACTAACCAGCTATTGAGTTAGTTATAATTGTCAGGTAGCTTACTGGGCTGTAACTACTACTTTACAATATTTACATACATCAATAAAATCTGTACAACCTGGTTTGTGAATTCATCTTTGAACGTGTACTTACGTTGGATTTATACGAACTTGACATTGAAATTGACTAGAGAAAGGGTATTCAGATTTGCTCTATAGTGTTATCATGGCAGTCTTGTTAAAATCAACTGCACGCTAAAGAAGAAGTAATGTAAATCGAGGTTTGAATGTAAAACCACCTTCACTTACTGGATTCAAAGAACAATTTAAGACAGATTTGCGTTCAACCCGCGATATCTAAATGTAAACTGCAATCATACGTTTCAGTTTCTCTAATCACAGCGAGTCTCTCTTAATTTGCTTGGTCGCGTTCTATGCATCTGCTTGCACATTTTTTCGTTATTACTTTATTTTCGTTGTATGCTGTGTATTAATTCCCACTACCAAATCATAAGAGATAATTTAGACAGTCTAATTAAGAAATAATATATCTCATCGGTGATTTGTCGCTGAATAAATCACTGTTTGGAGTTCAGATGCGAAGGAATTATATCACGAGGGCGTAGCCCGAGTGATATAATGCTACGCATCTGAACGACAAACAGTGATTTATTCAAGAGCAAATCACTGAATGAGATATATTATTTCGATTCTAACACGTTATCAAGAACTTTAAAGTACACCCTTGTCGGCATGCATTAAATATTTGCCCGTTTTCAGTCGGGTTCTTTTCCAGCGCGCCGCTACGCCGCTTGACGCTATGACGTAATAGTTGTGACGTCAGAACAGTGAATTGTTGTTTAATAAATCACTGTTTCCAGCCTTCTTTGTTTAATAGGAAAATGAATCGGATCGTGTTAGAATTAATGATTTATTACATAATGTATTATAAACAAGTCATATACAAAGAAGTACAAGTGCGGACTTTTTCGTCATCCAATAACAAATGTCCTAAGAGTATAAGAACTGTATTTCGTCTCAACAATAGCGGTACAAAGAAATAGTTGCTGTGAAAAGGAATATTGGATAAAAACGAATGAAGGTAATCTGGATATACTTTATAAAAATGACTTATATTTGTCAGAATACTGAAACCCTTTGTACATTTCGTAACAGTTTTTATTGTACATTTCATGTTGATTAAATGTTACAATATATACAATAATGTCTAGTATGCTTTAAGGACAAAATTTATGACGTGAAAGGCTTAATTCTTTATTGCTATCTCTTATCACATCGTCGTGTTATATTTATACATAGTTATTCCCAGTTATATTGAACGTATATGGTTATACATGTTTCTGCATTGTTGTTTTTTTTTTTTCATTGGATCTGGAATGTATTACCAAGGCAATTTACGTGTTGTTTGTGCTCGTTTGTGGTGGAATGCGACAATACCATCGTATGACCCACTTCTAGCCTGTAACTTTTTCGTTTTGTTCAACTTCCTCCTCCTGACCTTTACGAACCCAAGATATATCAATATATCAGGCAGACAATAGCTCAGAATTCGTATACTTATCCCTCAAAGTTTCAGTTCAATTTTGTTTATTTTTATTAAACAGTTTAGGATTAACATAGTACTGAACGCATTTTAGGTAAAACTAAATTTCAATTAATATATTGAAAACTAGAGAACAATGTACATTTGATTTAATGTACTTTCGCGTCAGATGGTTAATCTGATACGTTGCAGGCAATGGGAACTTGAATTCCATGAATGAAAGCTGAAAGCCTTACAAAAGTATAACATATTATTTATTAATGGCGAACGTTTTGTTATATCCCGTGTTTTCCCTTTTTACATTTAATAGCAAGTATTTTATACGGTACAGCACGGCTTGGACGTTACTGAGTTACTTTTTTGCAGATGATAAACGAACAAAAATGGATAAAATTAAACAGTTGTCAGTTCCTTTCAAATTCTTTGTTTTGTTTTTTTTACTTGAAAAAACTATTTCTTATAAGTAAATTATGTCATTTGTCATTATGATATAGCTTGAATTATCATTTAGTTGGCTTCACATTACAATGTATCTCAGATACGCCTGTATTAAGTCATTATAAAAGAGGTAACAGCTATAACTGATAAGTGAGTTGTCAGTCGCATGTAACCTCCACTAGGTTGTTAAAATATTTTATTTGTATTTCAAATCCTGAGCCAGACCCAAATATTTATTCCTAAGAACATGTTAGCTAACAAATAAACTTTGGGAATGTACGTTTTTGTATTGTGTAGTTTGCGTAAGAATTGCCAAGCGATGTTCTTGCACCGCTAAGTATCGCAGCAATACCTACCCGTATGCATAAACTCAATAAACGTCATAATTGTATGCTAAATCCTCTATGGCAAACTTTATTCCGAATGTATGTCAGGATTGGAACAAAAGACAAATCTTGTAGAATATTTCGCCTGAAGTTTTGATTGCACGTAATTGTTTTTTATTATTCTTATTAGTTAAACTATATAAACAGGTTTAAATGATTTCGTTTGCAGCAATGTTGTTATGATCTGCTTTTCCTTACGTATAAGCAATATGTCCTTTTCCAGGGAATCTGTTCTACTGCAGTATTTGCAAGAAAGATGAACACTTGTATCCTGTTGAATGTTGTAATCTAAAAACAGGGGAATATCTGTGTGCGAACTGCTATGAAAGTGACAACATTACAGCACAAGAACATATGCAGAGGGACAAAACAATGATGTCAGACAAATAACTTTATACTTAAAAGAAAGGGCACGACCATGTCAACTTCATATGTGTAAGCATTTATATATTTTACACAGGTTTGTCTTACATCTTTTAATATGCAATACATAATGATATCGGTTTGCTGCTATCCTGGATCGGCCCTAGTTCGTTAACTTATAAAATAAACATCATGGCGTGAATATTATCAATACTCCCATCCGGTTTCATATTTTAATTACCTATTTCTGTTAAACTGTGTGTTGTTGATAACTATTTAGTTATCTTGATTTGCCCTGTACTTCCAGAGCTCCTACTTTCAATAACAAAATATATTAATTTGATAAAGAATATCATCTAATGGAAGAAATGGTATATTTTCAGTTTCAATTTGTGCAACATGATATTGTATAATGTCATAGACACAAGAGGTATCTGCCAGTACGTAATGAAATATTGAAATTGCACAAAATCCGATTGTAATGATATACAGTCAAACCTGCCTAAGAGACTACCTGTATTAAGCAAAAACCTGTGTTATAAGACCATTAATTTTCGGTTCTCCTACTAGTACATTTCATATAGATTGAACCTGTATTAAAAGACCACCTGTCTTATGAGACCACTTTTTGCTCTCCCTTATGTGGTTTCTGAAAACAGGTTTCACTGTACATTAAACCTTAAATTATTTCATGTTATACTATTTTGTATATTTATTTGAGGTGCTATAAGGGTCATTGACGTTATTTAGAGTAAATATCTTACTCGTTTGATATATTCTATTCAACATTTTGGAAAATGGTTAAGATATCTAACACGAAAAATATAGGAGATGTTCTGTTGTAACGAAAATATCAGAAAATTAAAATAATATTTTCTAGAGATTACTGATATAAAGCACTTTACATAAATAAGCTGATTGAGATGTGAAAGAAATAACGTTACTCAATTCAATCGATGCTAATTTATTTAAAAGGAAGTACGTCTCTTCCGATTCTCTAAAAAAGGTTTATAATCAAATATATCGATACACGTCAAGCGTTGCAAGGCAGTTCAACTGTCATCGCTACATTATTGTCAATCTACGACAGCGTTTACTCCAATCAGGAAGCGTCAGAGAGACGTTTGTTCAGGCAGGTAAAAGGTAACAGCTGTACGTCAAGACCGGTACATGATGCATCTACGATACAGGTTTAAAACCCAGTAAGGACCAGACGGCTCTACGTATGTCAAATTATTAATAATCGTAATAATAAACTTCGGTGGCTCTGTGCTTAGCGTAATTTACGTTGGACTCGTGTCCAATAGGCGAGGTATTATTAAATGATGAGTCAGGTTTTGATGGTAAGGCATGCGTTTCCCACCGTCAGGTTTGCTGATAACTTCTGGTTGAAGCGAGATCGCTTTGATTGGAACTGTGTTATGGTTTAGGGCAAGAGAATTATTGATACATGAATAATATCTCAATGACCAACCAATAAAGTATTAGTATAAATAGTACGCCTCACAAACTTTGATATAACTTTGACTATAAATTTTATTTACATATATATATGATCTTGGCAAGGACTTAATGATTTTATTCGTATATAACTATTTCAGTTCCATTCCATGAACAGGAAAATGAAGTACCCGGAACTGTCTACTGCCTTGTTTGCAAATTGTATCTCTGCAAGCACTGTTTTAAAATACACCGACGACTTAAAGATGTGTGGCAACAGCAACAAAATCACGGTCCACAGGATC